>NC_052316.1:37951487-38173987 GCF_016432855.1 Salvelinus namaycush
AACTGTGACAGACATACAGGCAGACACACAGGCAGACAGACAGACAGGCAGACAGATAGGCAGACAGACAGACAAGCAGATAGGCAGACAGGCAGACCAGCAGATAGGCAGACAGACAGGCAGACAGACAGGCAGACAAGCAAATAGGCAGACAGACAGACAGGCAGACAGACAAGCAGACAGACAAGCAGATAGGCAGACAGGCAGACAGACAGGCAGATAGGCAGACAAGCAGATAGGCAGACAGACAGGCAGACAGACAGGCAGACAAGCAAATAGGCAGACAGACAGACAGACAGACAGGCAGACAGACAAGCAGATAGACAGATAGGCAGACAGACAAGCAGACAGACAGACATGCAGATAGGCAGACAGGCATTGCGGTCCAAGAGCCCTGACTGAACGGGGAGATATAAATATTTTACCCACTGCATGTTTTGGTGAAACACACGAGCCCCGGCGTATCGCCGCCCCACCCCGACCCTCTCCCTCTTTCTCTGCTACACTCACTGGATCAAATGTTGGACTGCCAGAGCTGGGGTGGTGCAGAAACATAGCCTCTTGGCATATATGATTGTGAATGGCTCAATTGGCTACTAACTGCTTGATGAGTATGGTTAAATACCATGAAATATAGTGAAACCACCCAAAAAGGCCATCCATGAGTAAACGGTGCCTGGGGAGATAACTATGTAAAATGGCAGCATGCTGCATAACTACATCTTAAGAGAGACTTGTCTCGAGTCGGGTTTCATGTGGTGAATGGAGGCCGGGGTAGGAGAAGGAATGACAGGTGCATAGCAACCAGCGGGTTGGGATATAAAGAAGGAAGGGCAGCGACAAGAGGGAGGCATGGGGAATAGCGAGGGGCGAGGGGCGAGGAGAGAGCGAGGGAGGAATTCAGCAGCTGTGCGTGTGCCGGTATCGATGCCAGTACACTGATGCTGCATGCCTACTCACTCAGTCCGAAGCCAAGCCCTACCACTCCCCCACAAAAATGTACTGGCTTTCTCTTGGAAAAGGAATGTTGACAGTGACATACTGAAAACATCACAACGTGTCTTTATCTGACGGCTAAATTCAACTCCATGGCGGATGACTGTCCTCTGAAATTCCGAATGCACAATAGGCTACAGCAGAATAGCCTTCTGCAGCAATGACCCTGTCCTGCCTCTGTAAGAACTAACAGCCATTTAAAATTCACCATGAGTCTATATAGGCTCCACGACATGCCACTTAGAATAGATTCCCCTGCATGATCCGCTATGTAAGCTTACTATTCCGATGCTGCTGCAGAGAGAGAAAATACCTTGAAAATACCCCATGCCGGAATAGCCTACCGCAGCGAAATTGCAAGGGACAGCCAATTCAGCTCCTCACCAATATGAAATTACATAATCCACTCTAGATCTCCGTCCGCACACACCACCGACAATCCCACAATGTAACACTTTTCTGTAATTTCAACAGTAAAATACCATAAAAGTGTATTACAGCACTAATGCTGTATTTTGCACTGCATTTTGGGTAAAATGCTGAAAAACAATGTTATTAACTGTTAATGGATGCTTCCTGTAAAAATTACTCTAACATACTGTATTTCTTTACAGTAATAGCTTATGCCTACAGTAGATTCAAATTGTCTGTTTCAGGCGCCAACCTCATGCTGTCAGGTGAGACTCATGAAGCTCAGTTTTGAAGCGACGGTGAAGTGGAATAATAATTTCAGCAGCTGCTGGGTAGGAACCTTGACTTGTTTATAAGTATCTTTATTGCTAGCCAATGTTGAATTACTGTATATTTTCTTAGCTAACCTAGCTAGCTATCTACAGTTGTAGTCGGAAGTTTACATACACCTTAGCCAAATACATTTAAACTCAGTTTTTCACAATTCCTGACATTTAATGCTAGTAAAAATTATCTGTTTTAGGTCAGTTAGGATCACTACTTTATTTTAAGAATGTGAAATGTCAGAATAATAGTAGAGAGAATGATTTATTTCAGCTTTTATTTCTTTCATCACATTCCCAGAGTTTACATACACTCAATTAGCATTTGGTAGCATTGCCTTTAAATTGTTTAACTTGGGTAAAACATTTCGGGTAGCCTTCCACAAGCTTCCCACAATAAGTTGGGTGAATTTTGGCCCATTCCTCCTGACAGAGCTGGTGTAAATGAGTCAGGTTTGTAGGCCTCCTTGCTCGCACACACTTTTTCAGTTCTGCCCACACATTTTGTTTTGTTAGGTGAGTTTCAGTTTATTAAAATTATGTGGAACTCTACTCACGCTGCGCCTTGGTCTCATCATTATGACGAACGTGACAGAAGATCCCACCAACAATGGACCAAGCAGCGTGTACAGGAGGAGTGGACTTGGGAGGAGATCCTGGAGGGAAAAGGACCCTGGACGCAGGCCGGGGAGTATCGCCGTCCTAAGGAGGAGATAGAGGCAGCGAAAGCGGAACGGCGACGATACGAGGAGATAGCTCAACGGAGCAAGCACGAGAGGCAACCCCAGTAAAAAAAATTGGGGGGGCACATGGAGCCAGTCAGGGAGTCGAGTGAGGAGTTCGACGCAAGATTCCGGAGAGAGGTGCTGGCATTGAGAGCGCTGCAGAGCGGGCGTGCTGAGGTGCGTGTCATCTGCCCAGTACCACCATTGCCGGCACCAAGCATCAGGCCTCCAGTGCGCCTCCACAGTCCAGAGCTTCCGGCGACAGTTCCCAGTCCAGAGCTTCCGGCGACAGTTCCCAGTCCAGAGCTTCCGGCGACGTTTCACGGTCCGGAACCTCCTGAGATGGTCCCCGGTCCGGAGCCTCCAGCGACGGTCCCCGGTCCAGGGTCTCCAGCGACGGTCCCCTGTCCGGGGTCTCCAGCGACGGTCCCCAGTCCGGGGCCTCTAGCGACGAGCTGCAGTCCAGAGCCTCCGGCGATGATCCGCAGTCCAGAGCCTCCGGCGATGATCCACGGTCCGGTTCCACAAAAGCGTAAGGATCAGCGTAAGGAGGAGGGGGGACTGCGTCCAGAACCGGAGCCGCCACCGAGGGTAGATGCCCACCCGGACCCTCCCCTATAAGTTCAGGTTTGCGGCCGGGAGTCTGCACCTTTGGGGGGGGGGGGGGGGGGTATTGTCACGCCCTGACCTTAGATATCTCTGTTTTTCTATATATTTTGGTTAGGTCAGGGTGTGACTAGGGTGGGTACTCTAGTTTTTGTATGTCTAGGGGGTTTTGTATGTCTATGTTGGCCTGATATGGTTCCCAATCAGAGACAGCTGTTTATCGTTGTCTCTGACTGGGGATCATATTTAGGTAGCCATTTTTCTCATTTGTGTTGTGGGATCTTGTCTATGTATTGTTGCCTTAGTGCACAGCAGTAGCTTCACGTTTCGTTTGGTTGTTTGTTGTTTTGTTAGGTGAGTTTCAGTTTATTAAAATTATGTGGAACTCTACTCACGCTGCGCCTTGGTCTCATCATTATGACGAACGTGACAAATTATGTCAATTAGCCTATCAGAAGCTTCTAAAGCCATGACATCATTTTCTGGAATTTTCCGAGCTGTTTAAAGGCAGTCAACTTAGTGTATGTAAACTTCGGACCCACTGGAATTGTGATACAGTGAATTATAAGTGAAATAATCTGTCTGGAAACAATTGTTGGAAAAATGACTTGTGTCTTGCACAAAGTAGATGTCCTAACCGACTTGCCAAAACTATAGTTTGTTAACGAGACATTTGTGGAGTGGTTCAAAAACAAGTTTTAATGACTCCAGCCTAAGTGTATGTAAACTTCCGATTTCAACTGTATATCACAGCGTAGCCATCTAGATATCACCGTGATACAGTTTACTCAATGGGGAGAGCATGATTGAGTAAAGCCAGTGTGTCTTTCGGATGACTCAACACTATATAATTCAGCTACTACAGCTAGTGAATTCAGTCAACACTTAACAAAGAACTGCAGTTAGTTTCAGAATGGGTGGTAAGAAATAAGTTAGTCCTGAATATTTCAAAAACTAAAAGCATTTTATTTGGGACAAATCATTCACGAAACCATAACCCTCAACTAAATCTTGTAATAAATAATGTGGAAATTGAGCAAGTTGAGGTGACTAAACTGCTTGTAGTAACCCTGGATTGTAAACTGTCATGGTCAAAACATATTTATACAACAGTAGCTATGATGGGGAGAAGTCTGTCTATAAAAAAACGCTGCTCTGCCTTAACAACACTATCAACAAGGCAGGTCCTACAGGCCCTAGTTTTGTCGCATCTGGACTACTGTTCAGTCATGCGGTCAGATGCCACAAAGAGGGACCTCGGAATATTACAATTGGCCAGCATGGCTGGCCCTTAAATGTACACAGAGAGCTAACATTAATAATACGCATGCCACCAAGGGTCTCTTTACAATCCCCAAGTCAAGAACAGACTATGAGAGGTGAACAGTACTACATAGAGACATGGCTACATGGAATCCTATTTCACATCAGGTAACTGATACAAGCAGTAGAATCAGATTTATAAACCAGATAAAAATACACCTTATGGAACAGCAGGGACTGTGAAGTAACACACACACAGGCACAGACACACATACACATGATAAGACATGCACTCTGCACACACGTGCACATGGATTTTGTATTGTAGATATGTGGTAGTAGAGTAGAGGCCTGAGGGAACACACGTAATGTGATGTGAAAAGTGTTATGAAATGTAATGTCGTAATATTTTAAGTTGCACACTACCGGTCAACAGTTTTAGAACACCTACTCATTCAAAGGTTTTTCTTAATATTTACTATTTTCAACATTGTAGAATCATGTAGTAACCAAAATATAATGTAACCAAATATAAAATATTTTATATTTGAGATTCTTCAAATAGCCACCCTTTGCATTGATGACAGCTTTGCACACTCTTGGCATTCTCTCAACCAGCTCCATGAGGTAGTCACCTGGAATGCATTTCAATTAACAGGTGTGCTTTGTTAAAAGCTACATTTGTGGAATTTCTTTCCTTCTTAATGTGTTTGAGCCAATCAGTTGTGTTGTGTTGTGGTATATAGAAGATAGCCCTATTTGGTAAAAGACCAAGTCCATATTATGTCAAGAACAGCTAAAATAAGCAAAGAGAAATGACAGTCCACCATTACTTTAAGACATGAAGGTCAGTCAATGCGGAAAACTTCAAGAACTTTGAAAGTTTCAAGTGCAGTCGCAAAAACCATCAGGCACTATGATGAAACTGGCTCTCATGAGGACCACTACAGGAATGGAAGACCCAGAGTTACCTCTGCTGCAGAGGATAAGTTCATTAGAGTTACCAGCATCAAAAATGCAGCCCAAAAAATCTTAACAGAGTTCATGTTCATCTCAATATCAACTGTTCAGAGGAGACTGTGTGAATCAGGCCTATGGTCTGGAGTCCAAACTGGAGATTTTTGGTTCCAACCGCCGTGTCTTTGTGAGACGCGGTGTGGGTGAACGGATGATCTCTGCATGTGTGGTTCCCACCGTAAAGCATGGAGAAGGGGGTGTTGGTGTGGGAGTGCTTTGCTGGTGGCACTGTCTGTGATTTATTTAGAATTCAAGGCACACTTAACCAGCATGGCTACCACAGCAATCTGCAGCGATTCGCCAGCCCATCTTAGTGTGGGCTTAGTGGGACTATCAATTGTTTTCAACAGGACAATGACCCAACACACCTCCAGGCTGTTTAACACTTTTTGGGTTACTACATGACTCCATATGTGTTATTTCATAGTTTTGATGTCTTCACTATTATTCTACAATGTAGAAAATAGTAAAAATAAAGAAAAACCCTTGAATGAGTGTGTTCTAAAACGTTTGACCGGTAGTGTATATAACTGTCTTAATGTTGCTGGACCCCAGGAAGAGTATCTGCTGCCTTGGCTGCAGCTAATGCAGATCCTTAACGCAAATACAAACATATGAATGGCAAACACACCGGGATTTAGCTGTCAAAACCCTGTGTGATTCGGTTCACTTGGCTCTCAGCAGTGCGACATAAGCCATCGTTTTGCAGGCCAGGAGTGTCCATATAGCCTCTCCCCCCTAACCATTTGTTTAATTTAAATAACATTGTTCCATAATGATACAGTATTAGCTAAACCTGTTCACTTCACCAGTAGTATGCAAACATCTGGTGGCACAAAAAGAAAGGAAAATGTTGTGAATCTAGTAAAATAAACTGTGGTATTGAGTATTGCTATAGCAATGTTTTATTAGTTTAGCTATGGTTTGAAGTAATGTGTATCTAGCTCAGTGGTTCTCAACTGGGTTTTATCCTCGGGACCCAAATTGAACCAGGTTGTCTCAGTCGCAACCCAATATTCGCATCGCAAAAAATTATCAGGAAAATACAATCTGGAAAAATGTCACGTGTGCTCCCTCTCCTGCCTCTATGTCACCAGGCTGCTCGTTATGGCGCACACCTGTCACCATCACCTCATTGATTACCTGCCCTATATGTCACTCCCTTTGGTTCCTTCCCCAGGTGTCATTGTTTCTGTTTCCTGTCTGTGCGTTGTTCGTGTTTCTTGTTTTGTTCATTTGTTTATTAAATGATGCACTCCCTGAACTTGCTTCCCGACGCCCAGCGTTACAAAAACTATTTTAATGCTATAATGATAGTACATTTAGAAATTAACATGACAAGGGAACAACACTCCCACCTCTTTCATTGTCAATAATAGAATTTTGCCCAATGTTAATAAACTCAGTGGTTTGAGACCACAAAATTGACCCAAATAGTACTGCTAATAGCTTGAAAATTCTGCGATTGAAGAAAAAAAAAAAAATTCAAAATGTAGGTTTATTATCATTTCTACACCGTTTCTACCTGAAGTTCTTCATTGAAGTTTAGACTAGAGTATTCTTTCATAAAAATATGTAAAACACGTTTTTTTTCTTCCTCAGACTCCTTTCAAAACAAATTTGGGTCGCGACCCATTGATCTAGCTGTCTTATTTGTTGTGATGAGGCAGCCTTAGACTGGCCTCATCACCATTTTAAAAGGTCTTTAAAATGCATATCATGAAGTTGTTATTATCTTAAATGCTTAAAGGTATATACATGTGTGGTTGGATAAAGTGCACTACTCCATTGCCATGCATAGCTATCTACTAGTTTAGGTGTTCCTGACCTTAATTGTTTGCTACAGAGCTGGTTGCTCAGGTTCAAGACAGGTATGGTGAGTTAGATAATTAGCGTGTAGTTCCCTGATGCTTTCAGTCTCCCTGATTAGTTCTAATCATGTTCTAATTGATGATTCTCTGTCTTTTAAACTAGTGTAAATGTTTTTGTGCAATCATGGGTCCTCCTTATTTCCACCAACCACCCTCCTTGGCTACTCTGGGTCTACTATTGTACACATGGTGGTGGGTTAAAATCCCAAGCCCTTTTTGGGGAGACCCATAGTATTTGTTTTTGGACTGATTTTTGCAAGTAGTTGAATGGACCTGGCTGGCGTGATCTCTAAGAAGCAGACTGCAGTGGAGGTGTCGTAGGTTTATCTGAGGAGTTTAGGGCGGCCTGAGCCCAATGACGGGAGCAGAGGGTAGACCTCCAGTTGCTGATGTGAGCCGTGGAGGAGCTGCTGTCGTGGCCTCACTAGTGGAGTCGTCCTGGGAAGGTGGAGGTTTCCCCAGTAGTCCAGAGGTGCCCATGTCCCAACCTGGGCTACAGCTCATAAAAGCCCAGGATCTGCTGGCATTGCAGAGGCTGAGTGTATGTGTGTGTGTGTGTGGGACCTGAAAGTGGAAGGAGTTCCATAGTGGGACCATATGCTGTGGTATTCAGCAGCCATTTGTGTCAAGTTGGAACTTTGAACATTCTAAACATTTGGGTTTTCAGTGACGGACTAATTCTCTGCAGCGCTCGCCACTGCGTTTGCAAGCTGGTGAAGGGGAGAGTAATGTGAAGATTGCAATAAAATGCCATCACTTATACCTTTTTTTAATGTGTGATTGTGTTAATTGGGACCAAAACTATTTAATTATTCAAACCATTCCATATACATGTACCATCAACTTAATTCACATTTACCATCAACTTAATTCTCGACAGTCAGTCGATTTGAGTGTTTTTTTTAGTGTTGGCCACACCTGATCTTTTTTTATTTTTTTTATTTAACAAGGCAAGTCAGTTAAGAACAAATTCTTATTTACAATGACGGCCTACTGGGGAACAGTGGGCAGAACGACAGATTTTTACCTTTACCTTGTCAGCCTTTCGGTTACTGGCCCAACGCTCTAAACACTAGGCTACCTGCTGCCCCAAAAAACCTTTATTGGTTTGTGTCTTGAAATGTGGTCTGTTTGAACAGTGGGACAAGAATTTTTTAGTAGACATGCTATATGCTCTGCAAGAATGTTTTTTGTTGTTTTAACCTCTTTAAAACCATAAGTTTTATAGCCTAATAAATATTTATTGAATTCTGAACATTTTTATCAGTCCAGTTACAGTACTCTTGTTGTATGACTCAATTGAGTTCAATTGACCCTGCTGTAATATAATGTTTTACAGTAAGGAAAATTACTGTGAAATATATTACAGCATCTATGCTGTAAAACAAAATTACAGTATTAAGCTGGCAACTTTAGTGCCAGGATAATTATGTACATCTCGAAGTAAAAGTTGTACAGTGCATGCATACACCTCATTAACCGTGACATTAAGCTAAATTCTGCAAGCCACGGAGCAGGAGGTCTCCCTCCAGTTCCCGAGCCTCCCGCCCGCTGTCGGTTGCAGATGTAGAAGCAGGAGTCGGAGCCAGTGAGGTATTTTTCTGTTTGATAAACATGCTCGAATTTGCATTAAGTTCTATACACTCACGATACAAATGACTGTTGTAATTTACATACGAGTGAATGACCCCTGCAACAGGCAAATAGGAGTGTTCTACGGTTCTAGATGTGGCATCCTCGGCTCGCGGGTTCCTTCTCCCTCGCAGATGGTTAGCAAGCCATCGAAATGCTGAGAGTTGGATAGCTAGCCCTGCCCAACTACCCATCATATCGGTGTAATAACCCCATAAATTCGTAATAACACAAGTTTCACTAGCTATGGTTTCCGGTAAAGCATATCAACTACAAAACAGTGTAGGTGTTTGTGTTGCCAGGTGAGATTCAAGGCTGAGGGAAAAAACAGATGCATTCACAGAGCTGCAAACACCCTCACAGAAACAGATGCTGCTCGTGCCGCTGGATCTTGAGTTGCACACACCGAAGGGCTGGATAGGACAAGTCCTCCAGCTACCAGGTAAAGATGGCCAACGGGAGTAACATGACCACGTAAACGAATAAACTGACCGAGAGGCAGGATAGCTCAATGCCCAGTGACGTTAGCTAAGAAAAAACAGCAGATATCCTTTTGCCTCAGCTCAGTCCTGGCTAGGTCGCCAACGAAGAAGCATCGCTACAGAATACATTTCATTGGACACATCAGCGACGTAAGAATATAAATCGTTTCAGCCTTACTTACCTCTCTGCCATTTTCCCGGTAGTTCCCAATTAAAATCCGTTAGTAATAATAATCCCCACAACGTCACCCATGTTGCCAAAATCACTGTCTCCGCAGTCACCGAACTACTACTGTAGCTCTCTCCTCGATGGAATATGGTGCACGAACTCTCTCCTAGCACGCAATGCCCGCTTCTCCGTCACTGAGCTGACGTCACCCAGTTTCAACCAAGAGCGCACGAACTGCGTTTCCATAGCAGCACGGAAATGCCAGGATCCCGACTCCCGAGTCTAGAAATAAGTATTCATCGTCTGATAGAATGCACCACCAACAACCCGCAACAAAATATGTGACAATAAGGTCGAGACCTCTTAACAAAGTCCGTAATTCTCAAGGAAAACCCGTCCAAACACAAAACAGAAGTAATTCAGCCATTAATTCATGAATTCATTCAACTTTAATCTATAGGCCTGCTGCAATGACTGACTATACTGTCGACTTTCCCACCGAATTTCTTTTTTTTTTTAAATACCTTATTTGGTCGTTTCTCGCAAGTTATGCTATGTATCTTCAAACATATGAATCCGCGATCGCTTTTTGCTGTAGTGGGGTACATCAATCTGGTATAAATGCATTTGTTCTCAGCTCGGGGAGTAAGAGACGGAGCGCTCAGAGTGGGGCTGGATTGCTGGTAATGATGGGCATCTGCTGCTCTGTGTCTGGAGCCTGAAGAGTGTGAAAGCAGCGCCCCCTAGTGTTCCTGTGGGTTACAGACAACTCCACAGCACTGATTGCAAAATGGCAATTTGCTTCAAACCTAGTGCTCTTTGGCTGCATTTACACAGGCAGCTCAATTCTGATCTTTTTCGACGAATTGGGATAAGCTGATCTGATTGGTCAAAAGGACAATTAGTGAAAAAAATATCTTAATTGGGCTGCCTGTGAAAACATACTTTATGACTTCTGCAGAGTCATCAAACGAGCAAAAGGATAATATAGGAATAAGGTGGAATCATATTACACAGGCTCCGAAGCCATCGTATGTGGCACCGACCCAGAAGATTGGGTGAATTCACTCTCAGAGGCCGACGAGAGTAAGGTAAGTAAGGTCTTTAATCAGGTCGACACCAGCAAGGCCGCGGGGCCCGACGGTATTCCAGGGCGCATTCTCAGAAAATATGCAGAACAGCTGCCAGGCATATTCACTGTAATTTTCAACCTCTCTTTGTCCCAGTCTGTAATTGTCACGACTTCCGCCGAAGTCGGCCCCTCTCCTTGTTTGGGCGGCGTTCGGCGGTCGACGTCTCACCGGCTTTCTAGTCATCGGCGCTCCATTTTTCTATTATCCATTTGTTTTGTCTTGTTCCATTCACACCTGGTTTGCATTCCCCAATCACACTACATGTATTTATTCCTCTGTTCCCCCTCATGTCTTTGTGTGAAATTATTTGTGTGTTACGTGTTGTACGCACTAGGCTAAGCGTTTGTTATTTTCCGTGTGTTTTCACAAAGCTTATTTGTATTGTTATACATTTATGTTGTGTGACTATTGTGCACGCTATACACTTTGCCTTGGTGGCTGGAGGAGGTTTTTGACGCAGCTGCGTCCGTCTGTATATCTCTCCTGCCGTAATAAAGTGTGCGCCTGTTCAGAATTCTCTGCTCTCCTGCACCTGACTTCACCTCAAGTACGCACACGCCTGACAGTAATCCCCATATTTTAAGATGACCACCATCATTCCTGTTCACAGGAATTCTAAGGCTTCATGCCACATCTGTAATCATCAAGTGCTTTGAAAGGCTGGTTATGGCACACATCAACTCCATAATCCCAGATACCTCTTGACCCACTCCAATTTGCATACCACCCCAACAGATCCATAGATGACGCAATCTTAACTGCACTCCACACTGCCCTCACCCACCTAGATAAAAGGAATACCTACAGTTGAAGTCGGAAATTTACATACACTTAGGTTGGAGTCATTAAAACTTGTTTTTCAACCACTCCACAAATGTCTTGTTAACAAGCTATAGTTTTGGCAAGTCAGTTAGGACATCTACTTTGTGCATGACACAAGTAATTCTTCCAAAAATAGTTTACAGACAGATTATTTCACTGTATCACCATCCAGTGGGTCAGAAGTTAACATACACTAAGTTGACTGTGCCTTTAAATAGCTTGGAAAATTCCAGAAAATTATGTCATGGCTTTAGAATCTTCGGATAGGCTAATTGACATCATTTGAGTCAATTGAGGTGTACCCTTGGATGTATTTCAAGGCCTACCTTCAAACTCAGTGCCTCTTTGCTTGACATTATGGGAAAATCAAAAGAAATCAGCCAAGACCTCAGAAAGGAAATTGTAGTCTGGTTCATCCTTGTAAGCAATTTTCAAACGCCTGAAGGTACCACGTTCATCTGTACAAACAATAGTACGCAAGTATAAACACCATGAGACCATGCAGCAGTGCATGCATACCACTCAGGAAGGAGATGCGTTCTGTCTCCTCGAGATGAACGTACTTTGGTGCATAAAGTGCAAATCAATCCCAAAACAACAGCAAAGGACCTTGTGAAGATGCTGGAGTAAACAGGTACAAAAGTATCTATATCCACAGTAAAACGAGTCCTATATCGACATAACTTGAAAGGCCGCTCAGCAAAGAAGAAGCCACTGCTCCAAACCGCCATAAAAAAAGCCAGACTATGGTTTGCAACTGCACATGGGGACAAAGATCGTACTTTTTGTGGAAATGTCCTCTGGTCTGATGAAACAAAAATAGAACTGTTTGACCATAATGACCATCGTTATGTTTGGAGGAAAAATTAGGAGGATTGCAAGCTGAAGAACACCATCCCAACCGTGAAGCACGGGGGTGGCAGCATCATGTTGTGGGGGTGCTTTACTGCAGGAGGTACTGGTGCACTTCACAAAATAGATGGCATCATGAGGGATAAAATTATGTGGATTTATTGAAGCAACATCTCAAGACATCAGTCAGGAAGTTAAAGCTTGGTCGCAAATGGGTCTTCCAAATGGACAATGACCCCAAGCATACTTCCAAAGTTGTGGCAAAATGGCTTAAGGACAACAAAGTCAAGGTATTGGAGTGGCCATCACAAAGCCCTGACCTCAACCCTATAGAAAATATGTGGGCAGACCTGAAAAATTGTGTGCGAGCAAGGAGGCCTACAAACCTGACTCAGTTACACCAGCTCTGTCAGGAGGAATGGGCCAAAATTCACCCAACTTATTGTGGGAAGCTTGTGGAAGGCTACACAAAACGTTTGACCCAAGTTAAACAATTTAAAGGTAATACTACCAAATACTAATTGAGTGTATGTAAACTTCTGATCCACTGGGAATGTGATGAAAGAAATAAAAGATGAAAGAAATAATTCTCTCTACTATTATTCTGACATTTCACATTCTTAAAATAAAGTGGTGATCCTAACTGACCTAAAACAGGGAATTTTTACTTGGATTAAATGTCAGGAATTGTGGAAAAACTGAGTTTAAATGTATTTGGCTAAGGTGTATGTAAACTTCCGACCTTAACTGTATGTAATGAACAGAATGCTGTTCATTGACTATAGCTCAGCGTTCAACACCATTGTCCCCTCCAAGCTTGTCATCAAGCTTAGGATGCTGCGACTGAACACCTCCCTCTGCAATTTGATCCGAGACTTCCTGACGGCCGACCCCAGGTGGTGAGGGTAGGCAACGTCACCTCCACCACGCTGACCCTCGACATGTGGGCCCCACAGGGGTGTGTGCTTAGTCCCCTCCTGTACTCCCTGTTCACCCATGACTGCGTGGACACGCACGACTCCAACACCATCATGTTGACGACACAACGGTGGTAGGCCTGATCACCGGTGACGATGAGACAGCCTACAGGGAGGAGGTCAGTGACATGGCAGTGTGGTGCCGGAACAACAACGTCTCACTGAACAACAGTAACACCAAGGAGCTGATCGTGGACTACAGGAAACAAGGGGGGGCGAGCATGCCCCCATCCACATTGCCAGGCTGCAGTGGAGCAGGTCGAGAGCTTCAAGTTCCTCTTTGTCCAAATCACTAAGGACTTAAAATGGCCCACACACACTCGCACAGTTGAGGTTGAAAAGATTTGGCATGGGCCCTCAAATCCTCAAAAAGTTCTGCAGCTGTACATTTGAGAACATATTGACTGGCTGTATCGATGCTTCGTATGGCAATAGGACTGCCCTCGATTGCGTTGCGCTACAGAGTGTGGTGCGGACAGCCCAGTACATAACTGGGGCCGAGCTCCCTGACATCCAGGACCTCTATATCAGGCGGTGTGAAAGGAAGGCACGGAAAATCATTAGACTCCAGCCACAGACTGTTCTCTCTGCTTCTGCACGGCGAGCGGTACCGGTGCATCAAGTCTTACACCAACAGGCTCTTGAACAGCTATTATCTCCAAGCCATAAAGCTGCTAAACAGCTAACAAAATGGCTACACAGACTGAGTTGACCCTTGTATTTTATTTACATTTTTGCACTGTCTCTATGCACACTCACAGGGCCCTACAAACTCATGCACACTGACACTCCAACACACACACACACAAACACTCCATCATTTGCTCACACACACATAATATGCACATACATTTGTACTGACTCTACACACACCCACACCCACTCACATACAATCAACATATGCGCTGCTGCTACTCTGTTTATCATATACATATACTATACATATCTACCTCTATCACTCCAGTATCCCTGCACATTGTAAATATGGTATTGACCCTGTATATAGTATGCTTACTTACTTTCTCGTGTTCTCCTTATTTCTATTTCTCATGTGTTTATGTTCTACCTTGTGCAATACTGAACAAAAATATAAAAGCAACATCTAAAGTGTTGGTCCCATGTTTCATGAGCCGAGTTAAAAGTTCCCAGAAATGTTCCATATGCACAAAAAGCTTATTTCTCTCAAATTTTGTGCACAAATTTGTTTACATCCCTGTTAGTGAGCATTTCTCCTTTGCCAAGATAATCCATTTACATGACAAGTTTGGCATATCAAGAAGCTGATTAAACAGCATGTGTAACGGATGTGAAATGGCTAGCTAGTTAGCGGGTACGCGCTACTAGCATTTCAATCAGTTTCGTCACTTGCTCAGAAACCTAGAAGTAGTGTTGCCCCTTGCTCTGCAAGGGCCGCGGCTTTTGTGGAGCGATGGGTAACGACGCTTCGTGGGTGTCAGTTGTTGATGTGCGCAGAGGGTCCCTGGTTCGCGCCCGTGTCGGGGCGAGGGGACGGTTTAAAGTTATACTGTTACATTGATGCTGTTGACCCGGATCACTGGTTGCTGCGGAAAAGGAGGAGGTTGAAAGGGGGGTGAGTGTAACGGATGTGAAATGGCTAGCTAGTTAGCGGGTACGCGCTACTAGCGTTTCAATCAGTTACGTCACTTGCTCTGAAACCTAGAAGTAGTGTTGCCCCTTGCTCTGCAAGGGCCGCGGCTTTTGTGGAGCGGTGGGTAACGACGCTTCGTGGGTGACTGTTGTTGATGTGTGCAGAGGGTCCCTGGTTCGCGCCCGTGTCGGGGCGAGGGGACGGTTTAAAGTTATACTGTTACACATGATCATTACACCGGTGCACCTTGTGCTGGGGACAATAAAAGGCCACTATAAAATGTGCAGTTTTGTCACAACACAATGCCACAGATGTCTCGAGTTTTGAGGGAGTGTGCAATTGGCATGCTGACTACAGGAATATCCACCAGAGCTGTTGCCAGAGAATTGAATGTTAATTTCTCTACCATAAACTGCCTCCAACGTCGTATTAGAGAATTTGGCAGTACGTCCAGCCAGCCTCACAACCATACCACGTGTCACCACGACAGCCCAGGAGTTCCACATCCGGCCTCTTCACCTGTGGGATCTTCTGAGACCAGCCACCCAGACAGATGATGAAACTGAGGAGTATTTCTGTATGTAATAAAGCCCTTTTGTGGGGATAAACAAATTCTGATTGGCTGGGCCTGGTTCCCAAGTGGGTGGGCCTATGCCCTCCTAGGCAAACCCATGGCTGCGCACCTGCCCAGTCATGTGAAATGCATAGATTAGGGCCTAATTTATTTATTTAAATTTACTTATTTCCTTAGATGAACAGTAATTCAGTAAAATCGTTGAAATTGTTGCATGTTGTGTTTAAATTTTGTTCAGTATATTTTCAGTATAACATTGTTATTGATTACTGCATTGTTGGGTTAGAGCTTGCAAGAAAGGCATTTCACTGTACTTGTGCATATGACATTAAAACTTGAATATTTGCGGTGTATGATACTTTTGGTAAATAAACTCCAATAATCCATTAATTTAACATAAAATGTGCCAAATCAGTGTGCATTTCAATAAAGTGGATCCCTCTCTCATCCTCTGCTTTCCTTCATCTGTACTGATCGGAAATAACTGGACAGTTGAAAGCAAATCCCTTGTAAAGATCCACCACATTGCTTTCACCTGTCCTGTTCTTCTAATTAGTGCAAATGAGGGTGAAGAGAGAGGGATGAAGGCCCAACTACTGAGATGCACCAAAAATGATCTATTATATTGACACGCGTGGCAACTCTAACGACGGAAATACGTGTCCTCAATAAGGGGGATCGATTAATCTCGCACGGGCACACGTGTAGGCGTGTTTCGCACCGGCTGAAGGTGTATTGCATTCGATTTGGAACCGGGCTGCCTCCAGGGCATAAACCAGGTGCCGTGCCCCACTCTGTCTGACGGCGAAGTCGGCTCAAAACATGAGTAGCCATGAGTAGGATACTGTGTTTTCACACGCAAAAGTGATTGCTTTTGATATAAACGCTTTATATGCCTTCCCAATGGAAACTATTTTTAAAATTAAAACATTGATTTTATGGAAAAGATAAGTATGTTTCTGGATGATGCACCATGCTGTCTTGTTGCCAACATGACAGAGTGGCTCAGATTACTGTTCGATTCGATTCGCCCCAGGCCAGATGAATCGAACCCCCTCAATGATTGAAGGCAGGCAAGATCAGGTGGGACCATTCTAGCCAATGAGAGGGCAGATACGCGTCGTTATACTCAACATTGCCAGAATGCCACGTGCATCCATTTATATCAGTATATGTTTAACAGTTTAAACATTACGAAACGTGTATCTAATCAAATCAGCCTCACGTAATTCTACTCTCATATACCTCCTTACAAAAAAGGGCGTTGGCAGAATAAATCCTATCGATTCGCCTGTTCCTTTCTGCACGCACTCACCCTGATTAGAAGTGTAAAACAACACCTGTAGATTTCTCAGTCCATCACACCTGCACATTTAATTATCCCAACCTGAATCTGGCCACGGCTTCTTACCAGACTAGTTTACCTGGAGGAGAAGACGGATCGTTGTATCAGCCCTGGGAAGGTGTTGAGATGGAAGATCTGGAACTGAGAGAGGCGCAGAGAGAATACTTGGACTTTCTGGATGACGATGTAAGTACAGAGGAGAGTAGAATGTGTTAAATAAAAATCGAATAAATCAATCAAAAGTGTAGCTATTCATGTGAGGCAATGTAAGATGTGTTGCTTATTTATTTTGTAGCAAGATCAAGGCGTTAATCATGAGAGGGTCAGAAGTATGGTGTCAGAAAACCGGTGCCGCCTCATCGTGAACATCAACGACCTGAGAAGGAAGAACGAGAAGCGGGCCAAAGCGTGAGTATAGACCCTGACAAACCCAGTTGTTACTCGAGTTTTCCCACGTTGGACATTGAGTGAAGAGGAAATTCCCCCATCTTTTGGATGGCAGTGTAAGTCCTTAACTTATCTTTTGACAAAACTAAATGTTTTTCAAACCTTAGCCTTGATTAGGGTTTTAAACCTCTCGTTTTACATATCGAATCATGGTTATACCTTTCAAAATTGTCAGTACTATCCGAGATCCTTACAACGTCCATAATCTTGATATTAAATTAAATGTAAATTTCAATTAGGCGGAGAGATTAAATGTAAAGGATACCTAATAGCACGTACCATTTCAAAATGGCCCCCTTTAGGTTCAGAGATCAATCGCAATGTGATTAGAGAAAAAAACATGTGCAACTACTGGTTGTAACGTTCTCAGGGAAAATGGAAAGAGCCAGTGACACAACTTATGCGTTTGACCACTAAACCCACAGGTGCAACATCGAGACTTCCTGGAAGGCTTGCGCAACAGACCAGGGTTTGAGAAGTGAACAATTCTTCCTTAGTAGTTAATTTTTGCAAAATCTGAAGGCATAACCTAGATTCAAGCCACATTCTTAAGTAGTTGAACATGTTATTACTCAACTTGTGAAAGTGACAAACTGACATGTTTTCATTTTAGGCAAAAAATACTTTTATATCAAAGGAGTGCCTTTGATTTGATGGCCTGCACGTGTAGATTGGCGCAAGATGATTGTTAGACCCGAAAACGTATTTCTACGAATGAGCTTTGCTAGCCAAGTCACAATGACTACAATTGAGATCAGGGATTTCTATTTGAAAAGCTGTTTTATCCCACCATACTGTACAGCTTTTGTTAACAAGGCTACATATCTTTACTCCACATTTACTGGATTGGTTCAACAGTGCAGAATGAAGGAAAAAAGCATTCTCAAGGGGCAGGGGTTCCTAAAAAAAGAATGTGGCCCACAACCCCATTTTGATATCTGAAAATTATCCCACCCCAACCATGTGAAAAAAAATGCTAACAGTATTTCTGATTGTCTAATTCTCTGCATACTTTTAATGTGGGGCTGTGATAGTTAGTTGGAAATGAATGACATAATGTCTTAATTCACCACTACTAATGAGATGGGTGTGCTTGATGCATGTCACGTTGGCGCTTCTTTGTCAGGGGACGTGGTTGTTTAATCTCTGCAGTCACATCCAATCTGGATTGATATTTGGTTTTAATGCAGACGAGAGCACTGAATCCAGCTTCACACAGATTTGAGCTGGTGAATGGTATGAGTTTTTTATGATGCTTTCAAAAATACAAGGTAAAATCATGATGTCAATTATCTTCAGGTCGGCGCTCTAGAAAGAGGCCGAGTTCCTGAGTTGGAATGCCGAGTTGAATGACAGTTCAAAATGATTTTTCCCAGTCGGACCTCGCCCCGTCCTCCCCCAGAGTTCCCAGGTGTCTTTAACGCACTGAAGTCGGAATTCTAATATTTCAGAGTTCCCAGTTTTGATTGTATTTTTTATGCAGCATTAATGCTCAAGGGGAGACTGCAGGCCATTTATTCCCTTTTAGTCAGGAACCAAAACTCCTCCATAGTGACCCATGAATGTGTTGTCTGCAGCATTCAGTCACATGACAGCTCGATCAGCTGTTCAAATTAATTTACCAGTATGTCAACTGAGCCAGGGATCACAGTCAAATGGAATGGAAAGTATGTCCCAAAATGGTCTTTCCTAGCATTGGAGGTGAGCAGCCATCACTCATGTGGGACGCTTACTGATGCTGTTTTCTGTTAGAAACATGCACAGCCGAGGGAAGGGGGCATGGTTCGCATTTGAAATACTCTCTCTTCAATAAGTATTCTTTCCCCTGAATCCACTGACTCGGTCGCTCGTCTGTAGAATGTTTTTGTATTTCCCCTGCATGCTTGCGTTCAGTTCATTCAGTTTATCAAATACAATGCCGTAAAAAAGTACACTGAACAAAAATATAAACGCAAATAAAAGATCCCAGAAATGTTCCATATGCACAAAAAGCTTGTTTCTCTAAAATTGTGTGCACCAATGTGTTTACGTCTGTTAGAGTATTTCTTACTTGCCAAGGTAATCCATCCACCTGACAGGTATGGCATATCAAGAAGCTGATTAAACAGCATGATCATTACACAGGTTCACTTTCTGCTGGGGACAATAAAAGGTCACTCTAAAATATGCGGTTTTGGGACCCATGTCATCCAAAAAGTTAGACTTTTGAATCATCTGTCCACAGAACTTTCTTCCAAGACTCTTGATGATCATCCAGGTGCTTCCAGGAGCTGTTTGGTGAACTTGAGTCAACTACACTGCTCAAAAAAATAAAGGGAACACTTAAACAACACAATGTAACTCCAAGTCAATCACACTTCTGTGAAATCAAACTGTCCACTTAGGAAGCAACACTGATTGACAATACATTTCACATGCTGTTGTGCAAATGGAATAGACAACAGGTGGAAATTATAGGCAATTAGCAAGACACCCCCAATAAAGGAGTGGTTCTGCAGGTGGTGACCACAGACCACTTCTCAGTTCCTATGCTTCCTGGCTGATGTTTTGGTCACTTTTGAATGCTGGCAGTGCTTTCACTCTAGTGGTAGCATGAGACGGAGTCTACAACCCACACAAGTGGCTCAGGTAGTGCAGCTCATCCAGGATGGCACATCAATGCGAGCTGTGGCAAGAAGGTTTGCTGTGTCTGTCAGCGTAGTGTCCAGAGCATGGAGGCGCTACCAGGAGACAGGCCAGTACATCAGGAGACGTGGAGGAGGCCGTAGGAGGGCAACAACCCAGCAGCAGGACCGCTACCTCCGCCTTTGTGCAAGGAGGAGCAGCTGGAGCACTGCCAGAGCCCTGCAAAATTACCTCCAGCAGGCCACAAATGTGCATGTGTCTGGTCAGAAACAGACTCCATGAGGGCCCGACATCCACAGGTGGGGGTTGTGCTTACAGCCCAACACCGTGCAGGACGTTTGGCATTTGCCAGAGAACACCAAGATTGGCAAATTCGCCACTGGCGCCCTGTGCTCTTCACAGATGAAAGCAGGTTCACACGCACATGTGACAGTCTGGAGACGCCGTGGAGAACGTTCTGCTGCCTGCAACATCCTCCAGCATGACCGGTTTGGCGGTGGGCAGTCATGGTGTGGGGTGGCATTTCTTTGGGGGGCCGCACAGCCCTCCATGGGCTCGCCAGAGGTAGCCTGACTGCCATTAGGTACCGAGATGAGATCCTCAGACCCCTTGTGAGACCATATGCTGGTGCGGTTGGCCCTGGGTTCCTCCTAATGCAAGACAATGCTAGACCTCATGTGGCTGGAGTGTGTCAGCAGTTCCTGCAAGAGGAAGGCATTGATGCTATGGACTGGCCCGCCCGTTCCCCAGACCTGAATCCAATTGAGCACATCTGGGACATCATGTCTCGCTCCATCCACCAACGCCACGTTGCACCACAGAGTGTCCAGGAGTTGGCGGATGCTTTAGTCCAGGTCTGGGAGGAGATCCCTCAGGAGTCCATCCGCCACCTCATCAGGGGAATGCCCAGGCGTTGTAGGGAGGTCATACAGGCACGTGGAGGCCACACACACTACTGAGCCTCATTTTGACTTGTTTTAAGGACATTACATCAAAGTTGGATCAGCCTGTAGTGTGGTTTTCCACTTTAATTTTGAGTGTGACTCCAAATCCAGACCTCCATGGGTTGATAAATTTGATTTCCATTGATAATTTGTGTGATTTTGTCAGCACATTCAACTATGTAAAGAAAAAAGTAGTTAATAAGAATAGTTCATTCATTCAGATCTAGGATATGTTATTTTAGTGTTCCCTTTATTTTTTTGAGCAGTGTATTTGGATGACATGGGTCCCGTTATGTCTGGCAAAAACCAAACACTGCATTCAACAGTAAGAACCTCATACCAACAGTGAAGCATGGTAGCGTAATGGTTTGGGGATGCTTTGCTGCCTCAGGACCTGGATGACTTGCCTCAATAGAAGGAACCATGAATTCTGCTCTGTATCAGAGAATTCTACAGGACAATGTCAGGCCATCCATCTGATCTGAAGTGAAGCTGGGTCAAGCAGCAAGACAATTATCCTAAACACACAATCAAGTCTACATGAAAATGGCTAAAAAGCAACAATTTTGAAGTTTTGGAATGGCCTAGTCAAAGTCCAGACCTTATCCCAATTGAGAGGTTGTGGCAGGACTTGAAACGAGCAGTTCATGCTTGAAAACCCACAAATGTTGCAGAGTTACAGCAGTTCTGCATGAAAGAGTGGGCCAAAATTCCTCCACAGCGACATGACTCAACTACTACATTCAGCGTTTGGTTGGGGCCATTGCAGCTAAAGGTGGCACAACCAGTTGAGGGTAAGGGGGCAATGACTTTTTCCACACAGGGCAATTGGGTGTTGCATTACTTTGTTTATGAAATAAGTATGTAATTGTTGTTTGTTCCCTATATCTAATATTAGGTTTTGGTTAGAGATCTGATAACATTCACTATCAAAAATATGCGAAAGTTAGAAAGGGGGCAAATACTTTTTCACGGCACTGTATCTCTGTTACATAGGCAAGGATACATTTTCTTTTCATTAGTCAACCAAGTCTGTCTTTTTTTTTACCTCCATTGTGAATGACAACAGATCCCCTCTCAATGTGGAAAATCTGTCCAACACTCCTCGATAACCACCAAGTGTGAAATATATTTATCAAAAATATAAATACAACAATTTCAATGATTTGACAGTGTTAGTTCATATAATGAAATCAGTCAATTTAAATAAATATATTAGGCCCTAATCTATGGATTTCACATGAATGGGCAGGGGTGCAGCCATGGGTGGACCTGGGAATAGCTAGTCCCAGCCAGTCAGAATGAGTTTATCCTCACAAAAGTGCTTTATTACAGACACAAATACTCCTCAGTTTCATCAGCTGTCCGGGTGGCTGGATGTCAGACTATCCCGCAGGTGAAGAAGCCGGATGTGGAGGTCCTGGGCTGGCGTGGTTACACGTGGTTCATTCCTGCAGTCAGCATGCCAATTGCACACTCCCTCAAAATGTTAGACATCTGTGGCGTTGTGTGACAAAACTGCACATATTAGTGGCTTTTTATTGTCCCCAGCACAATGTGCACCTGTGTAATGATCATGCTGTTTAATCAGCTTCTTGATATGCCACACCTGTCAGATAGATGTATTATCTTGGCAAAGGAAAAATTATCATTAACAGGGATGTAAACAAATGTGTGCACAACATTTTAGAGAAATAAGCTTTTTCTGCATATGGAACATTTCTGGGAACTTATTTCAGCTCATGAAACATGGGACCAACGCTGCATGTTGTGTTCATATTTTTGTTCAGTAAAGAACATTGTCATGTTCTGATAACATATCGCAACATAGTTTTGCCAACAGGCATGCACACAGTGGATGTGGTTATAATGCAGCAGGTAACTTCGATTGGTATCTGAGTTCTGTGCTAAGCTCTGTTGCTGCTAGTTCCTCTTGGTGTATCATACAATGCGTCCATATAGCAGAGGGAGACACACATAACTAGAGTGTAGCGGTCTGCCCGCCATAGATAGATCCCTATCTGTGCAAAAGCCTACCATTCGATTCCATGGAATCTGTTTTTCGTCAATATAGGCGCTCAGCACTCTGAACATCCAATCTCCTGTGCCGTTCCATGCTCGGAAATTGTGAGAGAACAATGTGTCCTCGTGAATAGGACCCTCGGACATGTGTAGCGGGGGGGACCTATGCATGGTGTCGTGTCTTTGGCTATGCCGGATTAATTGCTATGACATACTATTCTATAAAATAATTTCTCCGTAATTAATATTATCTGATTGAACTAATCATGTAAATGTAATTAACTAGAGGGACACCACGAAATAATATTTATAGAGCTGTTATCTTCCGAATAAACTCTTAAAGATTTAGTAATATTTTACATCAATAGCAGTCAACATTAATCGTCATCTTATTCAGTCTCATCTGAAAGTTGTAAATCCTTGGTTATCTGCAAGAATCCTGGCTAACAAGTTGAATCAGCAATACAACATTTGGTTTAATTTATTTACTAAATACCTAACTAATCACACAATCACACATACACAATTAAATCATAACTTGATTACAAATTGCCGTCATAAAGGAAAACATCCCTAGCGGGCGGAATAGATATGACAGCTTGTTACACAAAGGAAAGGGGCTGGATTTTAGTGAAAGAGCGGGAGACTGGAACAGAGGCGAAGCTGTGCTATAGTAAATACAGTATCTTATGCATTCTAAATTACCGCCCATTTGGAAAAGGAAAATGCAATAAATATTTACTCTGAGCTGTGCTTCAGTAGGTTGGTGGTAGATGGAAGACCGTGTTGCCAAACCGAGTCCTCTGTCCTTTGAAGAATGTCTCTGGTGGTCACTGGATACGTTGTAGTAATGTCGTTGTGTAGTAGACGGGATACTCTGACTGTCCTTCCTAACCTGCGTTTGTAGCTGCTGTTGCCAACAACGTCTAGGAGGTATCACTTCTATAGTGAATACGAGTTCAAAGTTCATACCATTCACAACCAAAGTTCATGCTGATGTTGGCTTTGTCCTGTAGTTATTATCTGAACCATTCTGACATGGGATCGTCACCCTCATATCCTCGGAACAGGAAGTTATATTTTTGTCAATGGCTTTATATAGTGGAGGGAGAGGGGTGTGTCTGAAAGTTTATTACCCATGTCTCTTCATAGGGGCGGGCCACTGGTTGAGCAGAGGCCCAAACTTATGAAAACCCAAATCTCTCATTTGGAAGCTAAAATTACATTTCATCTCTTCACAAATAATTTCATATTCAAGCATTTGAATTAAACAACAATTCCATGTGAATCCGATACCTCTGATTTTTAGACTTTCCACAGTAGAGTTTGTCATCCTATCATTGATGAGAATGTCTCAGATGACAACCGAACTGACATAATATACCTTAAGTACCACCGCATATGTTCAGTTGGTCGGATTGCCAGAATATAGTTCATTTCCCCCCAACTTCTGATGTTCCCAGAATTTCTGTTAGCCAAAGGGTTTTCTTATGTCACATCAGTATAGTAGGGAGAGGGAAAAAGGGGGGAAAGAGGTATTTATGACTGTCATAAACCTACCCCCAGGCCAACGTCATGACAATGGGCATCTCGGCCCTCACAGCTTAAGTCCATTTGGAGA
Organism: Salvelinus namaycush; assembly: GCF_016432855.1. NCBI lineage: Eukaryota > Metazoa > Chordata > Actinopteri > Salmoniformes > Salmonidae > Salvelinus > Salvelinus namaycush. Next base: position 37,975,954 of record NC_052316.1, read on the forward strand.
GCATAAGCCGGGGAGTTTCTGATTGCTAGCAGTAGCATAAATTCTGACAAAGGTGTTGATGTGAGTTTGTGCATATGCCTCCCCACACAAGGTGAAAACAATATCATTAGCGGCCGGTTATATCAGTCTCTGCAATGGTGTCATCGTGTAGTGGGTCTAGCCATTCACCGTGGGAATGATTCAAGTGCAATGGTCAAGTGTGGCCCTTTCCCATGATCTAAGGGCGCTCTCTGGTTGAATTTTATATACGAGTCATTTTCATTCCGATTAATGTTAACCAGAATATTATGTATTTTATTTCTTATTTTTCAGGATTTTGGAAATTCTCCCGTGACACCATTATCATATCAGGCGAACCCACATGGGGTCGCAACCCCTAGCTTGGGAACTGCTGAATAACTGAATTTCTTGTTCACTTAATTTTTCTCCTCAATTCATGCACCTTGTTGGAGAGCAAGGTAGCGGTGTTCCATTCCCTTTATTGATCCTTGAGTGACAAAGGCCAAGTGGTGGATTAAATGTTGTAATTGGTTTGAGGCCTGTGTATCTTATTTTGTATAAAATATACTTTTAAATACTCTTTTCAGCTTGCTGAAAGACTCCTTCAGTGAACTCGTTGCTTTCCAAAGAGCTCTGAAGGACTTGGTTGCATCCATCGACGCAACCTACGCCAAGCAGTTTGAGGAGTTCCATGTGGGGTTCGAGGGTAGCTTTGGAACCAAGCACGTGACCCCTCGAACCCTCGCGGCACGATATCTCGGGAACCTGGTTTGCGTGGAAGGAATCGTTACCAAGTGTAAGTATATAATGCATTTGAATGGCTCATTATTCAGATTGATCAATTGACCATTCTTTACCACAAAACCTTTCTTGGTTCCTCCTTATTAGAATTACACTACTGCAATCCCATTCAACGGAGAGGCTACTCAAAATAACTAACAGCCTGCATGTGTATCTGTGATTGTGGTAGGTTCTCTGGTGAGGCCTAAGATCACCCGTAGTGTCCACTACTGTCCAGCCACTAAGAAGACCTTGGAGAGGAAGTACACTGACCTGACCTCCCTGGACGCTTTCCCTTCCAGCTCCATATACCCTACCAAGGTGTGTAACTCGATGTGCAATTTTGAATGGTGCTCTATCCCTTCCCATGCTCCCCTATCTACAACATTCCTGCTACAGATATCACACAAACACACACTCCTTTGCCGCCTCTCTCTCCCTGGTCTATAGGATGAGGAGAACAACCCCTTAGAGACAGAGTTTGGGTTATGTGTCTATAAGGACCACCAGACCCTGACCATCCAGGAGATGCCTGAGAAGGCCCCTGCCGGACAGCTCCCCCGCTCTGTGGACATAATCGCTAACGATGACCTGGTCGACACGGTCAAACCGGGCGACCGTGTTCAGATGGTTGGGATCTACCGCTGTCTGCCGGCCAAACAAGGAGGTTTCACCTCTGGCACCTTCAGGTGGGTGGGTGTGGGAATGGGTCTATTTGTGTTCTACTTCCAAATAGTTTTGATGAAGGGTTGGGGTAAATTTCAATTCAGGAAGTAAATAAAAATACCTGTTGCTTTTCAGTTATTTTATTTTCGTGAACACAACCTTCTGTTTAATGCAGGACAATTCTGCTGGCCAATCACGTGAAGCGGATGAGTAAAGAAATCGTGCCGACCTTTTCTGCTGAAGATATTACTAAAATCAAGAAGTTCTGTAAAGCCCATTCTAAAGTAAGTCACTGACTCTAAAGAGTTGCATTGAACTCTGATGGGAAACTCTACTACAGTAGCTTGTGGTAGAGCATTTAAAATGACGACAAAGGTGTTGTATACAATCAGACGATCGGATCACTTCTTGGCATACAAACTGTTACATCACATTTGGCATACAGTGTATTCGGAAAGTATTCAGATCCCTTAACTTTTTCCACATTGTTACATTAGACTTATTCTAAAATTGATGAAATGTTTTTCCTCAATCTACACACAATACTCCATATTGACAAAGCAAAAACAGGTTTGTAGACATTTTTGCAAATGTATTACAAATAAACTGAAATATCACATTTACGTAAGTATTCAGACCCTTTACTCAGTACTTTGTTGAAGCACCTTTGGCAGTGATTACAGCCTAGAGTCGTCTTGGGTATGATGCTACAAGCTTAGCACACATATATTTGGGGAGTTTCTTCCATTCTTCTCTGCAGATCCTCTCAAGCTCTCTCAGGTTGGATGGGGAGCGTTGGTGCACAGCTATTTTCAGGTCTCCAGAGATGTTAGATCGGGTTCCAGGCCGGGCTCTGGCTGGGCCACTCAAGGACATTCAGAGATTAGTCCCGAAGCAACTCCTGCATTGTCTTGGCTTTGTGCTGAGGGTTGTTGTCCTGTTGGGAGGTGAACCTTCGTCCCAGTCTGAGCTCCTGAGCGCTCTGGAGCAGGTTTTCATCAAGGATCTCTCTATACTTTGCTCTGTTCATCTTTCCCTCGATCCTGACTAGTCTCCAAGTCCCTGCCACTGAAAAATATCCCCACTGCATGACGCTGCCACCACCATTCTTCACCGTAGGGATGGTGCAAGGTTTCTTCCAGACGTGACACTTGGTATTCAGGCCAAAGAGTTCAGTCTTGGTTTCATCAGACCAGAGAATCTTGTTTCTCATAGTCTTAGTCCTTTCGGTGCCTTTTGGCAAACTCCAAGCGGGCTGTCATATGCCCTTTACTGAGGTGTAGCTTCCGTCTGGCCACTCTACCATAAAAGCCTGATTGGTGGAGTGCTGCAGAGATGGTTGTCTTTCTGGAAGGTTCTCCCATCGCCACAGAGGAACTCCGGAGCTCTGTCAGTGACCATCGGGTTCTTGGACCAAGGCCCTTCTCCCCCGATTGCTAAGTTTGGCAGGGCGGCCAGCTCTAGGAAGAGTCTTGGCGGTTCCATGCTTTTTCCATTTAAGAATGATGGAGGCCACTTATTGTGTACCTTCAATGCTGCAGACATTTTTTGGTACCCTTTTCCAGATTTGTACCTTGACACAATCCTGTCTCGGAGCTCTAGGGACAATTACTTCAACCTCATAGCTTGGTTTTTGCTCTGACATGCACTGTCAACTGTGGGACCTTATATAGACAGGTGTGTGCCTTTCCAAATCATGTCCAATCAATTGAATTGGTGTATTTAAGTTGTAGAAACATCTCAAGGATGATTCATGGAAACAGGATGCACCTGAGCTCAATTTTGAGTCGCATGGCAAAGGGGCTGAACACTTATGTAAATTAATTAGCAAAAATTACCAACCTGCTGTTGCTTGTCATTATGGGGTATGTCTAGATTGAGGATTTTTATTTAATCAATTTTTGAACAAGGCTGAAAAGTAACAAAATGTGGAAAAACTCAAAGGGTCCGAATGCACTCTATACCAGTTGGCTCATTTGATACCAATGCTCTTCAATCATACACATGTCAGTTTTCTGTGTCATGATTGTTTTACAGGATGTGTTTGAGCATCTGAGCTGCTCGCTGGCTCCCAGTATACATGGCCATGAGTACATAAAGAAGGCCATTCTGTGTCTCCTGCTGGGGGGCAACGAGACCAACCTGGAGAATGGGACACGTATCCGTGGAGACATCAACATACTGCTGATTGGTCAGTCGTATAGTCAACCACTACTATTGATGGGTTGGAGTCATTTGCAAGACTTCTGTGGTCTCGCTCTATGGTTGTGTCCTGATTCTTCTCTGCAAGTGTACACCTGCACACTTCACATCATGGGTCTAACCATGGTGGGAACTCCGTCTGGCTGGTGGGAACTCCACCAGCCAGAGGTGGCTGATGCTAACACCAATCCAATGCTTTCAAATCCATGACAGGAAGCACACTTTACACGAAGGGTGGCACATCGGGATGTAGCTTAACATTGAACTCAATGCGTGGCCTTTTCTGTTTGGTGTCTAACTTGGTTGGTCTCTCTCTGGTCAGGTGACCCGTCGACGGCTAAGTCCCAGCTGCTGCGCTACGTCCTGCACACTGCTCCGCGGGCCATACCAACTACAGGACGTGGATCAACTGGCGTGGGGTTGACCGCCGCTGTCACCACAGACCAGGAGACTGGTATGGAAAACTATTTAGGGATGTCATTTTTAATGATTGTGCTCTTGGTATTTGTCTGCATGCTGTTATTCCCGCTCCATCCACCTTCATACAAATGGAGTTCCCGCAGAGAAAAATATAATTCTTGAAGCCGATACTCCTTCCTCTTTCACCTATTTACCATAATTATTATCCCACTCTGCATACCACTCACGCTATGCACACACTTCTGTTCATACCCCTTTCTCGCTATGTCTCCATCCCTCTCACTTCCTCTCCAGGTGAGCGGCGGCTGGAGGCCGGGGCTATGGTGCTGGCAGACAGAGGAGTGGTGTGCATCGACGAGTTTGACAAGATGTCTGACATGGACCGCACAGCCATCCACGAGGTGATGGAACAGGGCCGTGTCACCATCGCTAAGGCTGGCATAATGGCCAGGCTCAACGCCCGCTGCAGTGTGCTAGCCGCCGCTAACCCAGTCTACGGCAGGGTGAGACGAGCTAATGCTAACCCAGTCTGTCTATATAATCTAAGACCATGTACAGTGCTGTGACAAAGTGTTTGCCCCCTTTCTAATAAAGGGATCCTGAGTGAACAAGAAACACAACAATTACATATTTCATAAACAAAGTTCTGCAACACCCATTGGCCCCTTACACTCAAGCTGTTGTGCCACCTTTAGCTGCAATAACTGTAATCAAACGCTTCCTCACGTCGCTGTGGAGGAATTTTGGCCTACTCTTTCATGCAGAACTGCTGTAACTCGGCAACATTTGTGGGTTTTCAAGCATTTACTGCTCATTTCAAGTCCTGCCACAACCTCTCAATTGGGATAAGGTCTGGACTTTGACTAGGCCATTCCAAAACTTCAAATTTGTTGGTTTTTAGCCATTTTAATGTAGACTTGATTGTGTGTTTAGAATAAGTGTCTTGCTGCATGACCCAGCTGCATTTCAGGTCACAGATGGATGGCCTGACATTGTCCTGTAGAATTCTTTGATACAGAGCAGAATTCATGGTTCCTTCTATTGAGGCAAGTCGTCCAGGTCCTGAGGCAGCAAAGCATCCCCACACACGTTGCTGATTTAAAGCAGTTCTGCATGGAAGAGTGGGCCAAAATTCCTCCAAAGCGACGTGAGAGACTGATCAACTACAGGAAGCATTTGGTTTGCAGTCATTGCAGCTAAAGGTGGCAAAACCAGTTTTTGAGTTTAAGGGGGCAATTACTACTTCACACAAGGGAATTAGGTTTTGCGTAACTTTAAATAAATAAAATAATGACTTCTTTTTTTTAACGCCAGTTCCCTTTTCCTAATATTAGGTTTTGGTTGAAGATCTGATTAACATTCAGTATGAAAAATAGAGAATCATTAAGGGGGCAAATACTTTTTCACGGCACTGTATAACAGGATGTCACAGCTACTTGCCAATAATCCTCCATCTCAATAACTGGAATACATAGACTTTCCTCACAGCTTTCTTAATGCACCGTCATCGGGCTCGATCTGGATAAGGCTTTGCAAAGATTCGCCAATCTTGATCACATAAGTCGTTTTTTGGGATGCAAGTTAATTTGTAGGTTAGTTTTCTTTGTGCGGGTCAATCCATTTTGTACACACTGTTCATGTCTCTGTGACAACCTATGTACGTTTTCTTTTACCTATCCTTACAGTACGACCAGTATAAGACTCCCATGGAGAACATCGGTCTGCAGGACTCTCTGTTGTCTCGGTTCGACCTTCTCTTCATTGTTCTGGACCAGATGGATGCAGACAGTGACAGGAAGGTCTCGGAGCATGTTCTACGCATGCACCGCTACAGAGCACCAGGGGAGCAGGAGGGAACAGGTGGGGTACACTAGTGACTAAATACACACAGCTTCTCATTCAAAAGAACAAAGCTCATTTTTATCACCAAACCAGTGGAAATTATTTCTGACTTTGTTGCTCAGTATCTGATCTGTTGATTGATGCCCCTGTACCCTGCAGCCATGCCCATGGGCAGCACTGTGGATGTGTTCGCCACGGAGGACCCCAACATCACAGAACCCGCCAAACAGGAACTCCAGATCTACGAGAAGAAGCACAATGTCCTGCACGGACACCGGAATAAAAAGTATCCAGCAAAACCTTCTTTATATTAATTATTTAAACACAACAAACCTAATCTTAAAGGCGCTGTATTAATCACTCGTAGTACAGTACACATTATGTTCTTATAGAACCCCTGCCTTTTTCTGACAATCCATGGCTTTGTGTGTAAACCCCTTTATGATGGTGTCTGTCATCCTCCAGGGAGAAAGTAGTTACCATGGAGTTTATCAGGAAGTACATCCACGTGGCTAAGCTGGTGAAGCCTGTTCTAACCCAGGAGGCATCAGACCACATAGCAGAGGAGTACTCCAAGCTCCGCAGCCATGACCAAGTGAACGCCGAATCAGCCAGGGTCTGTAGTACTTACATACACTATATTACCAAAAGTATGTGGCGGACACCTGCTCGTTAAACATCTCATTCCAAAATCATGGGCATTATATGGAGTCGTTGTCACCCCCCCCCCCCCCCCCCCCCTTGCTGTTATAACAGCCTCCACTCTTCTGGGAAGGCTTTCCACTAGCTATTGTAACATTGCTGTGGGGACTTGCTTCCATTCAGCCACGAGCATTAGTGAGGTCGAGCACTGATGTTGGGCGATTAGGCCTGGCTCGCAGTCAGCGTTATAATTCATAATTCACAATCCTGTATGTAAAATAATTGATTGTCTGTATCATTAATCATGGCACTATTGGTTTGGCAATGTCTGCTTCAAATAGACATTGTACTTTGTTTGATGGGTTGTCTGCCATGTAGACAATGCCGGTGACAGCCCGAGCGCTAGAGACAATGATACGATTGTCCACTGCCCACGCCAAAGCCCGCATGAGCAAGACCACAGACTTGGTTGACGCAGAGGCTGCCCTGGAGCTCATGCAGTTTGCCTACTTTAAAAAGGTAACGTTGGGATCAAACAATTTGACACTGGATACATTAACTTTATGGATAGGTTTTAATTCATGTTGCTATGTATACTGTCATGTCTACATGTAGATTCTGGAGAAGAGGAGGAAGGTTGTAGAGGACGACATGAGTGTGACTCAGAGCCAATCCCAGAGCCAGGTGGCCAGTCAGAGGACAAGCACCAGGTCTGAGCCCATATTCAAAAAGCAGCTCTGACTAAGAATACTGGTTATAGGATCAGTTCAGCATTTTGGATCATAATGAAAAATATTATACAATAGATTTTATTTCGCTCTTTTCATTACGAGAATCTGAGGCTTCAATAAAAAACAAACTAAATCAAATCTAGGGTTCTGGCAGTTCATGGACGATTTTCTTCTAGAGCGTCAGACGATGGGGTGACCGTTATAGTACAGTGGCTTGCGACGTATTCACCCCTTGGCGTTTTTCCTATTTTGTTGCCTTACAAACACCCCCCAAAAAACAATTTAATTCCAGGTTGTATCATTTGATTTACACAACTTGCCTACCACTTTGAAGATGCAAAATATTTTTTATTGTGAAACAAACAACAAATAAGACAAATTGAACTATTCACCCCCCAAGTCAATACTTTGTAGAGCCATCTTTTTGCACCAATTACAGCTGCAAGTATCTTGGGGTATGTCTCTATAAGCTTGGCACATCCAGCCACTGGTATTTTTGCCCATTCTTCAAGGCCAAACTGTTCCAGCTCCTTCAAGTTGGGTGGGTTCTGCTGGTGTACAGCAATCTTTAAGTCATTACACAGATTCTCAATTGGATTGATGTCTGGGCTTTGACTAGGCCATTCCAGGACATTTAAATGTTTCCCCTTAAACCACTCGAGTGTTGCTTTAGCAGTATGCTTAGGATCATTGTCCTGCTGGAAGGTGAACCTCTGTCCCAGTCTCTAATCTCTGGAAGACTGAAACAGGTTTCCCCCAAGAATTTCCCTGTATTTAGCACCATCCATCATTCCTTCAATTCTGACCAGTTTCCCAGTCCCTGCTGAGGAGAAACATCCTCACAGCATGATGCTGCCACCACCATTCTTCATTGTGGGGATGGGTTTTCTCGGTGATGAGGTGTTTGGTTTGTGCCAGACAAGTGTTTTCCTTGATGGCCAAAAAGCCCAATTTCAGTCTCATCTGACCAGAGTACCTTCTTCCATATGTTTGGAGAGTCTCCCACATGCCTTTTGGCGAACACCAAACGTGTTAGCAAATTTTTTTCTTTAAGCAATGGCTTTTTTTCGGGCCACTCTTCCTTAAAGCCCAGCTCTGTGGAGTGTATGGCTTAAAGTGGTCCTATGGACAGATACTCCAATCTTCGCTGTGGAGCTTTGCAGCTCCTTCAGGGTTATTTTTGGTCTCTTTGTTGCCTCTGATTAATGTCCTCCTTGCCTGGTCTAAGTATTGGTGGGCGGCCCTATCTTGGCAGGTTTGTTGTGGTGCCATATTCTTTCAATTTTTTTAAATGGTTTTAATGGTGCTCTGTGGGATGTTCAAAGGTAGATTTTTTTTTTTATATATATATATAACCTAACCCTGATCTCTACTTCAAGTTTGTCCCTGACCTGTTTGGAGAGCTCCTTGGTCTTCATGGTGCCCCTTGCTTAGTGGTGTTGCAGACTCAGGGACCTTTCAGAACAGGTGTGTGTGTGTGTATATACTAAGATCATGTGACACTTAGATTGCACACAGGTGGACTAACTAATTGTGACTTCTGACGGGTAATTGCTTGCACCAGATCTTATTTAGGGGCTTCATAGCAAAGGGGTGAATACATATGCACGCACCACTTTTCTGTTTTTTATTTTTATTTTTTTATTTTAAACAAGTACATTTTTCACCTCACCAATTTGGACTATTTTGTGTGTCCATTACATGAAATCCAAATAAATCTATTTAAATCGCAGGTTGTAAGGCAACAAAATGGGAAAAACGCCAAGAGGGATGAGTACTTTTGCAAGGCACTGTATAGACAAGGGAACCTGATCCCAGATGAGTGCTCTTACTCAGACATTTTTTAAATACAGGCCCTAATCTCAAGGATGCAGGAACTGGAGAGATTGGTTGCATCAAAGACTAGGTCTGAATAATCTTAAATGGCTACCTACCTTTGTCTCCTTTCCTTCATGCTCAGGAAGCGTACCTGTGTGGGTAAGGAAAACATGGATGGGGCAGAGTCTGACCCTTATGAGTTTGAGGATGAGGAACACGGTAAGGCACGCACACACCCTGCACGTACAAGATCTGTCTGTACCCCACCTGGTCACCAATAGAGCTCAGTTCTTAGGGTTATAAACCATTTCAATCTGCACCATTGTAAATACTTTACTATTTTAATGACTAAGAATCATCATACATTTCTCATCCCTCTCTTTCTCCCTCCTAGCCCAGTCTATTTTGAAACCCAAGAATGCTACCTCTCAGAGCCTGAAGAAGCCAGGACAGGACATCAGACAGGACAGGTACATCTCCCTTTATTTCAGTAACCTTAACTCTACTGGACATTACTAGTCACAGAGTACTGTACCACTTAGCTACTCTGTCAGAACTGGTGATTTTAGAGGTAGGCTACACCTTGTCAGGGATTGGAACTGCTCAAACACTAAACAAAATCAACCTCTAAGCCTGTTGCAGGAAGAATGGCATGAAGAATTTGTAAAAATTACTGGCCCATTTATCCGCTCTTCAGAGACGGTCAAGGTGGGATAACGTTCGTGTGTGTGTTCTCAGACCCCTCCTGCCCAGGCTGAAGCTATTTAAGGCTGCTCTGATGAAGGCCTTTCAGACTACACGTTCCCAGTCTGTAGCGGTGACGGAGCTCCTGACCCTGGTCAATAAGACCACACACGGTCAGGACGACCATGAGTTTGACGAGCAGGAGGTCGAGAAGCTGCTGGGGCGCATGCAGGACGACAACCAGGTCATGATGTCAGAGGGCGTGGTCTTCCTAATTTAGAGCTGGGACAGCCAATCACAAGAGCCAGTCCCAACCTGTCTGGTCATCATGAACTGTCTCTAATAAATGGGTTGAGCATGAAATGTGGTCTGGAGTTTGTTCAAATGTAAATGTGGAGTTATTGAAAGGCCCTCTGTAAGTGTGGAGTTTATCCAGGAACCAGTGATTGGTAGTAGTTTTAACTGCAAACTGGAGGCAAGACTATAGTTTGTTTTATTAGATAATTTTTGATGTGGAATGGATCAATTTCACTTACAATAACATACAATGTATTTTCCATTGTTGGTCACAGTTTCTTATGAAGAGATGGAAGGTCAGTGTCAGATTTTCCTGTAAAGATGTTCCTTAACAAGTCTCACACTTCTGGTTTGTCAACTTTTTTTATTGATAATTTATAGCTAACATTTTCCATCTATTGATTCTCATCAGACAGTCAAGTGTTAGTTAGGCTATATTCTAGTTTCAGTGAAGTTTCTTCAGTAGCACTTTCAACAATCTGCCGATGGAAAAGGTAAAGAAGCCATTTTAGGTTGGTTGTCACTCTCAGTACTAGATGTCCATGTTCTCCACAACGATCACGTCACTCTCAGATCTCCTGGCGTACACCGCTCACCATGGCAACCACGAACATGACCGCCGCCAAGCTCATGGACACAGCCATCACAAATTTTGACGTGTTGGTGGTCTCCCGGCTGGGTGATACTACGGCACTCTTCTCAGACTGAACAGCAGAACGAGGAAGGGGCTGGGTCTCCAGCAGTGCAGACACATCTGAAGAGGTTGGGGTTAAGAACACTGGTTTAGAACCGAGAGAGGTCAAGGTAGTCTAGTCCCAGATCTGTTTCTCTGTCTTGCCAACTGCTATAGTCATTGGTACGCTGTAAGATGGCACAAACGGATCTGGGACTAGAGCTAAGGAACGATTGGGCATGTCTATGGTTAAGAGCCTTCTCCAGCGATGGGAATGTAATGTCTTACCCTCTAGACCGAGGAGGAAGATGGCGTCGTCTCCTTTGATGAAGTTCCTGCTCTTCAGCATGCTGTGGGTGAGGTAGCTGCTGGTTCCAGTACCAGGCCCGCGGGAGAACTGGCTGCTGTCGGAACCGTTCACCAGACTGCCCACCTTACGGGGGTTGTCCCAGTAGAAATCATTGCCTAGGGGAGAGAAGGGAAAATCTTAAATAGAAACAATTTGACTTCAGGTTCTCCCACACCTGTCTCCCTAACTGTTTCTAGTCTAATTTGAGTCTCCTCACGCTCGTCTCAGATTGGAAGACCTTGCAGCGTCTATGAAGGACAGAGAGCCAATAGCATGCTATTATTTGGCGTACTGTGTAAGCATTTTTTGTGTAAGCATTCTCACCATCTGAGGATAGCTTGTTGGTCGGTGGTGATCATGCGGTGGTTGGACATTCTCTGTCTGATGTCCGGGTTCTGGTCCATCGTGGCCTGATGCCATGGACAGGGCCAGGTGAGGGAGTTGTCTTTAGGGCCGGAGGTTAGGTGGAAGTAGATGGCCATGCTACCTGGGCTGCTGCGGCCGTTGATGTACACGCTCACCTAGGTAGTTCATTATTACCAGGCCAGGACAATGATGATGTATTCAAATGCAGAAAGGGAAAGCGGGATACCTAGTCAGTTGCACAACTGAATGCATTCAACTGAAATGTGTCTTCCGCATTTAACCCAACCCCTCAGAGAAGTGTTGGGGGGCTGCCTTTATCGATGTTCACGTCATCGGCACCCGGGGAATTGTTGAATTCTACCACATTTATGCAAAGTTATGGGATATTAGAAAATTCACGTCTCAACCTTGTTACTATAGTGACCTTGACACTCACCATGAAGGAGTAGCCACTGGGGGACAGGAAGCGTGGGCTGTAGATGTTCACACCTGTCGGTGTGGTTTCTAAGAGACCGGTGAAGTCACAGATGTGCTGCGGGCAGGTTGTCTCTGATAGGTTGATGTCATCCAATGAGAGCCCTCCGGTGGATGCCCCTGTGCCCTTCAAACCTTCAAACTAAATCCGGAACTTCATCTTCACATCCAGGGTCACATAGTACAGCTCCCCGGAGTCTCTCATGCCACCTGTAGGACCGAAGGAAACAGACATCCACACAAACCCTATAAACGTACATGCTGAGCAGACCACTCGCATGTTGATTTTGTCCACCCACACCTGACTCAATCAGGACACGTAAGGTGAAATATCAAAATGAACTCTGAACCAACTATATTAATTTGGGGAAAGGTTGATAAGTAAACATTTATGGCAATTTAGCTAGTTAGCTTGCTGTTAGCTCATTTGTCCTGTAATATAAACATTGGGTTGTTATTTGACCTGAAATGCACAAGGTCCTCTACTCCGACAATGAATCCACAGATAAAAGGGTAAACCGAGTTAGTTTCTAGTAATCTCTCCTCCTTCAGGCTTCTTCTTCTTTGGACTTTATATGGCGGTTAGCAAACAACTTTAAGGTGCATTACCACCACCAATTGGACTGGAGTGTGGACCTCAAGTTCATCTTTCAATCACCAATGTGAGTATATGCTCCTAAAAACCAATGAGATGGCACCTGGGTATATGCTCCTAAAAACCAATGAGGAGATGGGAGAGGTGGGACATGCAGCGCGTCAAGCGTCACAAATAGAACCAAGTTCTATTTTAGTGCCCGGTTACGCAAACGCGCATGAGCAGTGTGGGTGCAATGATTGAATAACATGTATGTGTACATTTATTTTGCAACGCGAGCGGTGTGGTCAGCATATACCCCTCAAATTCAAATTTGGAGCTCAAAGCCAGCTCCTCTGCTTTTTAAAATTCTTCCCCTTTGTAATCAGGAACTGATTTAGACCTAGTACACCAGGTGGGTGCAATTAACTATCAGGAAGAACAGAAAACCAGCAGTATTCCAGACGTCGTAGGGTAAGATTTGAATACCCCTGCTCTATACTATTGTACACCCAATACTGTTGTACAACATTGTTTTGTATGAGCTGAGATGTGATGTCAAACCTGTGATATCGATTTTCTGGATGAGCCTCAGTTTTCCTTTGGGGTTGGCGTCGTCATACTCCCGCACCCACACGTTCAGTCGATCATCAGCACCCCCGCTGTTGTGGAGGTAGAACTGCAAGCACTGGGAACCTCTCTTGGGGTAGAAGAGATGACTCCAGGTGGGCCTGGTTACCCTTAACCGTACTGAAGTGCATTAAATAACCTTTTCCTGGAAACAGAAATAAAACATTTGAGTGAGACAAACTGATCATGGATCAAAAAATATGCATATTCTGTAATGGGAGAAAATGTTTCATCTTTAATAAAATCAATTAGGATATTAATGATATCGCCTTCAAATAGATGTTATCATTATGGTGCTACAGGGTACTTCAATGTTGTGATCCTCTGAGAACTCAAAGTCCCTCCACTGAATCTTAAGAGACAAACAAAGAAACACGTTGGAGGGCATTGACCTTCCTGGCCATTCTCTTTATCTCTTTAGGAGAACAGCAGATAAGTAGATGTGCCGTTATAGTGGCATGATTATCATGTTACACTAGGACTATGGTCTCTGGACCTTGCATCAGAGTAAAGTGTGTGTGCATGCGTGTATGTATATCTTACCATCACACTGGCCCATGTTGGTGTAGTCGGTGTTGGGTCCCCCAGCCACACTGTGTCTGTGTTCCCACTGAGCTTTCCCAACAGGACCCTGGGTCATCCCACAGATCTTCTCCTTCTCAAAGCTGCATGAGTCCAGGAACGTTGAGGAAGTTGCTGTGGAGAGAGGGAGTTGGGGTGACGGAGAGGGAAGGTCAGCATTAGTCTATGAAAGTAAGAATCAAGAGACCAATAAAAACAGCTTTATGTAACTCTTCTGTAGATAATCTACTACCTGGCTGGACAATCTTTATGTAATCACCTTCATTCGCTAGATATTTATTACATATTGATAAAGTAAGAGCATTAACTAAAGGTCAGTCTGATGAACTCCTGAGTTACAGTAAATTATTGGCTGATTGATTGATTTTTGATCTGACTTTTGATTGATATTGATTGACAGGTGAGGACTCACTGCAGTTGTAGAGCCTGTTGAGCTTCAGCAGGTCACTGTCGCTGAACTCCATGCGTTGACCAATCACGTCCATGAAGCTCGGTATCTTAGTAATGATGGAGGGCTCTGACCCGATGTTGAAGGCTGTTTTACTGTAGTGCATCACAGAGCCGTAGTCATAGGGCACATTCAGAGCACTCGACACTGACTCACCGTGGATCAGGAAGTTATGGTCTTTTCCTAAAAAGGGAAATAATGCAATGTTCAGTCATTGAAATGTACATGTATAAAGTACATTTAGTTGGTGACACACCAGCAGATTGATAGACAACTACAGACAGTGAGACTATATATAAATAATCTCTAACATACTATTAACTAAAACATCACGGTCATCTTATGTTATTAATACAGATTTATTGATTGATTGCTACCTTAGATGCGGTCCCACATGATGTTGACATAGTCATCGCGGTCAGCTCTGGACTGCTCGTGCCAGAAACCCAGAGCATGCAGAAACTCATGCTCAACTGTTGCCAGACGGTCACAGTTACGACCAATAGATAACTTCTGCTTCCCCACCTGCCTGTTACCTACTGAGGAGTAGCACCTAAAGAGAGGAGAGAGACCCACAAAGAATTAGAAAACAAATAAACTCCCATATCTACTGGGTGAAATACCACAGTGTGCAATCACAATATTTGTGACGTGTTGCCACAAGAAAAGGTCAACCAGTGAAGAACAAACACCATTGTAAATATAACACATATTTATGTTTATTTATTTTACCTTTTGTACATTAACTATTTGCACATTGTTACAACACTGTATATATACAATATGATATTTGAAATGTCTTTATTCTTTCGGGACTTTTGTGACATTTTGTTAGTTAATTTATTATTGTTTTATTTCACTTTTGTTTCTTATCTATTTCACTTGCTTTGGCAATGTAAACATGTTTCCCATGCCAATAAAGCCCTTAAATTGAAATTGAAATTGAATTAGAGATAGAGAGAGAAAGATATGGAAAATAGAGTGGAAGAACATACAGAAAAGTGTGGAAGAATGAACAGATATAATTTATCATTGTTCAAAAATGTATTGGCGACCCCTGAACGAGATGGCCGCATGAACTAGGAGCTCCGCACAAGTAGTTTCCAATTCCTAATCTTACCTCCACTTCAAGTTTAAACTCATTTAGCTTTAGTCAAAAAGTCATGGCGGCTACAAAAGGCGACACTACAGGTGACATTTTTACCCGGACTCGAGCACTAGCGACGGAAAAAGCCTCCAAGAAGCAGCTAGCTTCAGAAAAAGCTAGCGCCATTAGCCAGGAGCAAGAGGATCCGTTCACCCCGAGGCCCAACGAATGGCAACCTCGCACTCTGTCGAAGACATCTTTTCTGAGCTGAGATCCCAACGTACAGAACTCAACACTAAACTAGATGCCATTAACGCTCAGCTCAGTGCGATAGGGGGCAAGGTGACAATCCTGGAAAATGCTTTGCCTGACATAAACAACAAGATAACCATAAACGCGGGGCGCCTGGACGAGGCAGAGGGGCAAATCCTATCCACGGAAAACTTATTGACAGATGCCATGGAAACAATAGCATATGCTAAAAAAAAAAATAGAGCAGCTGGAAGAGAAAACAGAGGACCTGGAAAACAGGGGGCGAAGGAATAATTGTGTTCTATTAAATCTGGGCGAAAAAGAAGAGGGAAACATGCCACTGATCCGCTACCTGCAAGACAAACTTCCCGAGTGGCTCCACCTGTCCACCGACAGGCCCATAGACCTCGAGAGAGCTCACCGAGCACTGAGGCCCCCACCAGCAGCCAGACAACCACCGCGCCCAATCACCATGCGTTTCCTGAGATTCACCGACAAGGAACGAGTCCTACAGGCGGCGAAAACCAACACCATTACAGTGGGAAACGCCAAACTCACCTTACACCAGGACCTGTCAGCTGGAATACGCCGAAAGCGCCGAGAGTTTGACGAGGTGAAGAAATGCTCCATTGACCGAGGCATCTTTAGGGGATTCAAATACCCAAACGAGCTCAGGATTCTTCACCAAGGAGCCCTGCGACACTTCAAAACTCCCGAAGAGGCAAAACGTTTTTTGAAAGACAACCCCGGTCAATGAGAAATGGACCAATGACTAAATGCGATTACTGTTATTACTAAAGGAGGTAAGACAACATATAGCCGATATCCAAAGACCCACCCGCCCTGCTAAATGTCATTATAGCCGTCTAATCTATATTTATGTTCCTTTAGCTGAGAGGGATAGGCCCCATATTATAACCTAGGCCTACTATATGTAGGCTGGGCCATTGATTTTATTTTGTCCCTTTTTTAATGTGGTCTGGACGGGGGCTACGTTGTCATTTACTCAATGCGGGGCGGAGAGGATGAGGCATTTCTTTGGTGGGGAGGGGGAGACGTTGTGCGTTGCTAACTGTTCCCGTTTTTTTTTTTTTGGAACACAGAATTGTGACTGAGCGGGGGGGTAATAGATCCAACGGGATATGTCGAGTTGTTTGGGAACTCGGCTGGGGTGTTCAGAGATTGTTATTTTATGTAAACCATTTATTTTCCTTTTATGTGAACGCAGCTGTAACTACTATCCACCTTTACCCAGAGATGACTTGCACTAAAGTTCGATTACTGTTCGATGACGATGACTAGTACCTTAAATCTATTGACATGGAACTGCCATGGTCTAGGTCATGCAATAAAACGGAAAAAGATACTATGTGCTCTAAAAAAGGAAAAAGCAGACATCGCGCTATTGCAAGAGACACACCTCTGTGATGCTGAACATGCCAAACTCCGCAGAGCTTGGGTGGGACAGGTTTATTTCTCATCTTTCAAATCCAACAGCAGAGGTACAGCCATACTTATCCATAAGAATGTTCCATTCATAATTGACAAAAACATATCTGATCCGGAGGGGAGATTTATTTTGATAACTGGGTCACTGTATGGGCAACCAATTACTATTTTAAACATATACGCCCCTAACACAGATACTCCTGCTTTTATGTCGAAAATGATAACCCTGTTCAATGAGCATTGTGTTTCCTTTGGAGTGTTGGCCGGAGATTTTAATTGTACCCTGAACCCAACCCTAGACAAATCATCTCAAGTTCCCACCACAAATCCTAGATCTGCAAAGATGTTGAACTCTCTTACTAAAGAGATGGGACTGATAGATATCTGGAGAGAGACTAATAGCTCATCTATGGACTATACATACTACTCTAATGTCCATAACACCTACTCCCGTATAGATTACATTTTTATCCCAAAGAGTTTCATAAATTCAGCCACGTGTACAATCGGACCCATAGCGCTTTCGGATCACGCCTTTGTCCACCTCCGCTTTGACCTCTGCAAAAACATCCCGAGGTCAAAGAGCTGGAAATTCAACACCTCCATGCTATCAAACGAAGCATTCCATACATTGGTAACTACATGGATAGACAACTATACACAAGACAACAAAGATTCTCCTGTTTCTCCAGCCACAATGTGGGACGCTGCTAAAGCCACACTAAGAGGTCATCTAATTGCATATGCTTCCTCTAAGAAAAAAGCAATGGAAGCACACAGGCTAGATCTGGAGAGGGAGCTGGAACGCTGTGAAAAAGTACATAAACAATCCCCAGACAGCACCTCCTGGAGTCAACTTAAAGCAGCCAAAGCCAAACTGAATTTGGACTATACTCGGGAGATTAAAAAAAAGGTTTTCTTTACTAAACAGAAATACCATGAGTATAGCAATAGGCCTAGTAGATTGCTTGCTTATCAATTAAAAAAAGAGCAGTCAGAGCGTACAATTATGGCTATCCGAACAGCAGAGGACGAGGTCACATATGACCCCAAAAAGATAAATTTAACTTTTCATGATTTTTACTGCAAACTATATACCTCTGAGAGAAAACACACGGAGGCAGAACTCCACTCCTTCCTAGAGGGAATCTCGCTACCTAAACTATCAGAGACCGACCAAGATCTCAACTCCCCCTTCACTCCTGAGGAGATCCTGGAGGCAATTACCTCCATGCCACCTAACAAGTCCCCAGGCCCAGATGGATTCCCCAGAGAGTTCTACAAAGCTTTTTGGCCCCAGCTTAGCCCTATTTTCATGCCAATGCTGGAGGATTTTTGCAAAAACGGAGTTCTCCCAGACTCAATGCACACAGCTCGCATTACAGTGTTGCTCAAAAAAGACAAGGACCCCCTATCCTGCTCCTCCTTCCGTCCCATAAGCTTGTTGGATTTCGACTACAAAATAATTACCAAATTGCTCGCCAAAAGACTAAACACTCTTCTTCCCAAAATAATAAAAGCGGACCAAACTGGATTTATTAGAGACAGATACTCTTCTGATAACATTCGCCGTCTTTTTGATATTATTGATCAAGTAAACGCACAGAAGACTCCTGTCCTGCTGGCTTCACTGGATGCTGAGAAGGCGTTCGACAGGATGGAGTGGAGCTTTCTGTTCTCAGTCTTAGAAAAGTTCAATATGGGCCCAAACTTTATTAAATGGATCAAATCACTATACTCTCATCCAAATGCCATGGTGACTACTAACGGACTGAACTCTGACAGATTCCCTTTGGGACGGGGCACAAGACAAGGGTGCTCGCTGTCCCCCCTGCTCTACTTGTTGGGGGCGGAGCCTCTGGCAGAGTTGATAAGGAGCAATCCAAGTATTATAGGTGTTCCTGCAGGCGGCCTGCAGCACAAGATTTCGCTTTACGCGGATGATGTCTTGCTCTACATATCCAACCCTGAGAAATCCCTTCCTCCCATTTTAGACACAATTGCTCAGTATGGCACGTTTTCAGGTTATAAGATTAATTTTAACAAATCCACTGTCTGCCCTCTCAATATTACACTCACCAGTTCTATGAAGACACTATGCCCATTCCAATGGAAGACACAGGGGTTTCAATACCTTGGGATATTCATAACACCAGATCTGAATAGGCTTTTCAAGGAGAATTATCTTCCACTCCTGGATCGAATCAAGAACAACCTCCAAACCTGGATCTCCCTCCCAATTAGCTTAGTAGGAAGAATTAATGTAATCCGTATGAACATCCTCCCTAGACTGAACTATTTATTTCAGATGCTCCCATGCTATCTCCCAGCTTCCTTTTTCAAAACAATTAACCAAAGCATCACCAAATTTATATGGGGCAATAAAAAACCTAGGATCAAGCTCGCCACTCTATCGAAACCTGAATCTAAGGGTGGTCTTGCCCTTCCCTCCCTTCAATTGTACTACTGGTCTGCCCAAATCCGCAACATGCTAACATGGATCACAAACAGACAAGAGTCAACGTGGATCCAGATAGAAGCCCAATCCTGTGGTTCATTGCCACTAAGCTCAACTATATTCATTAATAACTTTAGTGAAGTGGGCAACATAGCCAAAACATTTGTGATTTACAGCACCCTACTAGCGTGGAGGGACTGTAAGAAATACCTGGGCATCTCCTCCCAAATATGTTCTCACTCGCCTATAGTAGGCAACCCAGACTTGCCAAAAGCCCTGAGGGATGCCAACTTTAATATTTGGCATACTCTAGGAATCAGGACCTTTTCAGACCTATTTCATCAGAAGACCACTACACTGAAATCCTTTCAAGAGCTCTGCAGTGAATTCAATGTGCCAAGATCCCTTTTTTTTTTTTTTTATATATCTTCAAATTAGACATGTCATCTCCTCATTTACTTCCAAGAGGAGGTTTAGAACTCAGTTGAATGAAGTTGAAACCCTTCTTGTCACAGCACAATCCATTAAAGGCAAAATATCCTATATCTATAGACTCCTTTCTGAGAAAGGAGGCTCCTCCTTTACTCCTTTGAAAATAATCTGGGAAAAGGACCTTGGTCTGACTATCAGTGATGAGTTATGGGCGGAGGTTTGCGACAGGGTATACTGCTCCTCTACTAATGTAAAAATGAAAGAATCTAATTACAGATTTTTGTACAAATTTTATTACACTCCCTTGAGACTCCATAAAATGAAAACAGACATTTCTCCTAACTGTAAAAGATGTACCTCTGAAAGTGGAACCTATATGCATGTATTTTGGAGCTGTAGAGAGATTGCTAGATTTTGGCAATCTATACATACTGCTGCACAGAAAATACTAGATGTACAGTTTGATATGACCCCGTGTCTCTATCTTCTTAATGCCCAGCAGGACTTTGTTCTTGATCCTGACAGAGAAAATTTGCTCATGACCATTACATACTTTGCTAAGAAATGTATTCTTCTATTGTGGGCCTCTAGTACCTCTCCTACATTTAAAATGTGGATTGACCAGATTGTTGACTTTCTCCCTCTTGAAAAGCTCACTTATGACCTCCACAAGAGACAGCCCAAGTTTGATAGACTCTGGTCTCCACTACTCAACTATATTTCAAATTGGACAGAGTGAATGGGGGGATCAGGGAGATGAGCAGATGCGTGTTGTGTAAGGTGCTGTAAAATCTAAAAACTAATTATTTGCTCGTCATCTCAGCTAAGGCTGGAAATAGCTAATAAGAACCTTGATAGTGCTGCTGCAAGTTCTATATTTTAAATTTTGTTATAATTATTATTTGTGTGTATGTGTGTGTGTGTATGTATGTATATATGTGTATATATATATATATATATATATATATATATATATAAAACAATTTTTTATTATTATTATTATATATATTTTCTTTTTTAAGTCTGTCACATCTGTGAATGTGGAATGTGTTTGGTTGGTTGATTGAAAACTTAATAAAACTTTAAATTGAAAAAAAAAAAATGTATTGGCTTCTGACATTGTGGCGTCCGTGTGTGTGTGTGCGTGCGTGTGCGCTCACCCGGTGCCTTTGAACACAGATATATAGTTCTCCTCTCCCTTCCATGGCACAACGTTGATGCAGGTCTTCAGTCTGTACTGTTCGAAGGCTTTCAGAATCACCCCCTTAGCATGTATGTCTACACACGCACGCACACACACACAGAGAGAGAAATATATATTTCAAAATTGTATAGAATTTTGTCACACTGATTTAAATGTATTTTTGTATTGAATTTTGTCACACTGATTTAAATGTATTTTACCAAAGCTATGTTTGAAGTATTGAAGTGTACTATTTCTCACCCAGGCTGTCCTTCAGATAGTAGAGTACAGTCTGAGGCCAGCGATACTGCTCCCCTAGGATAGTGTTTCTGCTGTCAGTCTAAACAGAGAGATCCACACACTCTCAATCAGTGCAATCAGACACAACACCCTCATGGTGATCAGTGATGACCAGATATTATTGGCAGGCTATGAGAAATCCACATCATTATTCAAGTAAAAGAAAAGATGAGTTGTCAAACTCACCTCATCTATTACAATATCACCCTCCAGCAGGTCCAATCCTGCCTCTGCAAGTGAACACACTAGAGTTAGACAATCAGCACACAGAGATACTATCTATACACACAGTCATGTTATAAAGTTATTTTCTTATATACCTTTATTGATGTCAAAGATGTCCCAGTCGTGTCCGTGTCCCTCATCCACATCAGTCTCTGCAGGTAAGAGAATGTCTAAATCAACCACAGCACACAATTGCTTGACATTATTTCTACCACCACTATGAGTCATAGTTATGAACAACAACAATAAGAGGTTTCACTCACCTGTTTCACCTGTGAGCTGGGATGCTGCTGACTACAGCAGGCAATAAACAAACAGGAAAACAGATAAATAAACAAGGAAAAGAAAAGAGTGCAATGCAACAGGTCTGCAATAAAATGTAACAAGATTAGAAATGTGACCACACAAAACTGAGAAAAAAAGAAAGCTAAATTGTTACACAATTATGACAAGTACAGTAACTGTATCAGGCACCACAAAAATACAGTTGGTCAGAGTAATGTAATTTAGGTAATGTAGTGTTTTACATAAAATTACAGTGATGGAATAGGAAACGTACCAAGCACCAGAGCATACTGAAGACCAGAACAATCCATTTAGAAGCCATGGCTCTAAGACTGCCGGTAATCACAAGCACAAGAAGAGAGAAGGGGTCAAAGACCACCTATATGCAGCAGTTCCAGCCTTAGTCTGGGTGGAGTGTGTGTTTGCTAGGTTTTATACAGAAGCTGAACAAATTGCAAGGCTTGCAGGATTGTGCAGATTGCGTAAAATGTATGGTTTAAGATAAAATATCTTCAATTGCTGTCAAATTTATTATTATTGATTGTTTAATTGTCCCCCATTTGCTTATGTAAGTTTTACAGGAACACAAATGTGCGTGCACGCATGCACACGTACAAACACAGACACACACACACACATACATAATGTTGTTTTGTAGACTTCAAGGATCAGTGCCTAATAGAATCCTCCAGGACACACAATAGGTTTGATTTCAATATTCTTTATTATAGTTATTCTATGTCAAGAGTATACAAAGATATTAAATATACAGTACCAGTCAAAAGTTTGGACACACCTACTAATTCAAGAGTTTTTCTTTATTTTTACTGTTTTCTACATTGTAGAATAATAGTGAAGACATCCAAACTATGAAATAACACATATGGAATCATGTATTAAGCAAAAAAGTGTTAAACAAATAAAAATTGATTTGAGATTTGAGATTCTTCTAAGTAGCCACCCTTTGCCTTGTTGACAGCTTTGCACACTCTTGGCATTCTCTCAACCAGCTTCGTGACGTGGTCATCTGGAATGAATTTCAATTAACAGGTGTGCCTTGTTAAAAGTTCATTTGTGGAATTTCTTAACCTTCTTAATGCGTTTGAGCCAATCAGTTGTGTTGTGACAAGGTAGGGGTGGAATACAGAAGATAGCCCTTTTAGGTAAAATACCAAGTCCATATTATGGCAAGAACAGCTCAAATAAGCAAAGAGAAATGACAGTCCATCATTTCTTTAGGACATGAAGGTCAGTCCATCCGGAAAATTGTGCAGTTGGAAAAACCATCAAGCGCTATGATGAAACTGGCTCTCATGAGGACCGCCACAGGAAAGTAAGACCCAGAGTTACCTCTGCTGCAGAGGACAAGTTCATCAGAATTACCAGCCCAAGAAATTGCAGCTCAAATAAATGCTTCACAGAGTTCAAGTAACAGACACCTCTCTACATCAACTGTTCAGAGGAATCAGGCCTTCGTGGTCGAATTGCTGTAAAGAAACCACTACTAAAGGACACCAATAATAAGAAGAGACTTGCTTGGGACAAGAAACACGAGCAATGGACATTAGACGGTGGAAATCTATCCAAATTTGAGATTTTTGGTTCCAACCGCCGTGTCTTTGTGAGACGCAGAGTAGGTGAACGGATGATCTCTGCATGTGTGGTTCCCACCGTGAAGCATGGAGTAGGAGGTGTAATGGTGTGGGGGTGCCTTGCTGCCTTGCTGGTGATACTGTCTGTGATTTATTTAGAATTCAAGGCAAACTTAACCAGCATGGCTATCACAGCATTCTGCAGTGATACGCCATCCCATCTGGTTTGTGCTTAGTGGGACTATCATTTGTTTTTCAACAGGACAATGGCCCAACACACCTCCAGGCTGTGTAAGGGCTATTTGACCAAGAAGGAGAGTGATGGAGTGCCGCATCAGATGACCTGGCCTCCACAATCACCCAACCTCAACCCAATTGAGATGGTTTGGGATGAGTTGGACCGCAGAGGGAAGGAAAAGCAGCCAATAAGTGCTCAGCAGATGTGGGAACTACTTCAAGACTGTTGGAAAGCATTCCAAGTGAAGCTGGTTGGGAGAATGCCAAGAGCGTGCAAAGCTGTCATCAAGGCAAAGGGTGGCTACTTTGTTTAACACTTTTTTGCTTACTACATGATTCCATATGTGTTATTTCATAGTGTTGATGTCTTCACTATTATTCTACAATGTAGAAAATAGTCAAAAATAAAGAAAAACCCATGAATGAGTAAGTGTGTCCAAACTTTTGACTGGTACTGTATGAAAAAGTATATCAAAGCTGATATTGAAAATGTCCATTAAAGTTGATATATTTGATAGATGCAGTAAACAGGGCATGATTTTATACATTCAAAAGAAAGAAAAGAACAGCTGCAACGATCAATGTTCGACAACATTGCCATTTTTACAAATGCTTCTGTGAGCAGCTTTAGCATCAAAATATACAAATCATGATGAGTGTGTTATTGCTAAATTACTAGATTACTGATGTTGTGTCTGATATCGATAAAGGTCATCTGGGATTCAGGTTGGCATCCTGGAGAGACTCAATAATGGCATCTTGCAAGTTCAACATGTCGGTTTGATGGGTGTTCTGTGGACCAAAGAAACATCTTATTAGTGTGTGTGTGTGTGTGTGTGTGTGTGTGTGTGTGTGTGTGTGTGTGTGTGTGTGTGTGTGTGTGTGTGTGTGTGTGTGTGTGTGTGTGTGTGTGTGTGTGTGTAGCCAACCGTGTATTTCTCGGCATAGTAGCAGTGTCTCAGGTTCAGATGCATGATGAAGTTCCTGCTAATTTGGTGTGGATTACCGTGAGGCAGAGAGACACACACTGGACACACCTAGAGGATGCCAGAGAGCAATAGTCAATCAGAGCAACAAAGTTTGATCCCAATTGGCCAACAACTCCCTAGGAGTAGGGACTATGGACGAGGAATCCCTGGAGGCAGAGCCAAGTGTTACGAAGTGGATTATCTTGGTTAACTAAAATTGAAATAAAATTAAATAAACTCATGTTTGAGACGCAGTGATTGAGAGCAACTGACTGACAGCTTTATAGCAATTCATAACAGATATATCACTGACCACGGGCCTGTTGTCATGGTAATGCTTGCCATTGCAGTGAATCCACAGATCCCTCTCATCCAGACCACTCTCCTGGCAGAACGGACAGACAAACGTCATCCTCACCACAGAACTGAGCGAGAGAGAGGGAGAACCGACAGACAGAGAGAGAAAAACAGAGAGTGAGAACAGACAGACAGAGAGAGAATGAGTGAGTGAGTACAGACAGAGAGAGAGATAGAGGGAGGGAAAACAGACAGACAGACAGACAGACAGACAGACAGACAGACAGACAGACAGACAGACAGACAGACAGACAGACAGACAGACAGACAGACAGACAGACAGACAGACAGACAGACAGACAGAGATATATAAACAGAGAGAGTGAGAACAGACAGAGAGAGAGAGGTAGAAACAGAGAGAGTGGGGACAGACAGACAGACAGACAGACAGACAGACAGACAGACAGACAGACAGACAGACAGACAGACAGACAGACAGACAGACAGACAGACAGACAGACAGACAGACAGACAGAGATATATAAACAGAGAGAGTGAGAACAGACAGAGAGAGAGAGGTAGAAACAGAGAGAGTGGGGACAGACAGACAGACAGACAGACAGACAGACAGACAGACAGACAGACAGACAGACAGACAGACAGACAGACAGAGTGAGAAAAGACAGACAGAGAAAGATAGAGACAGAGTGAGCGTTGGAGAGAAAAATATAAAACAGTTAATACTGTAGACAAGGGTAAATATTCACTCTTAAAACCAATACATTATTACCTCACTAACTGGCCTTGCAAGCCCAGCAAGTTTTCATACAAGTCACTGAAAAGAGACATATGATCAGGTTACATTTCTCATGATGAGTCTGCAGTAGTCAACAATGAGCAGCAAATATGCAGTATAACAATCAAAATAACTCTAAACACCACACAAGCACACTTATGCAAACATACAGATCAATGGTGACTTAAACTTACCCATCATCCGTGAAGGAGAGGGATGGAGGAGCAGCCAGTACTGGGGGAGCAGGGTTAGAGGTAGAGGGCATGGCGGTGGGTCTTTGCGCTGCGGAAGGTGTGTGCTGAGGGATGGCCAAGGGCTGTTGTCCTGGGGCGGAGAGAGCCCTGGTGCGGGGTGTGGGGCTGGGTTTAGATGTGATGGTAGGTGTCAGTGTGATGGCAGGTATGGTAGTTGTGGTTGTAGGTGCTGGTGTAGTTGTGGCACCTGTTGGAGTGACTGTGGGGGCAGGTGTTTGAGCCATAGTCATGTATAAACCATTGGTTGTGGCAGGACGAGTAATTGTAGGTGGGGTGGCAGATCGGGTGGTAGGTGGGGTGGCAAGTTGGCTGGTAGGTGCAGTAGTGCCAGCTGTTGGGGTGAGTGTTGGGGCGGGTCTACGAGTCATAGACATATATAGGTCTACATCATTGGTTGGGGCAGGAGGAGTGATGGAGGAAGAGAGTGGTCTGTGGAGGGGTCTTGGAGTGGGAAGGGGAGGGGCTGTGGTGACAGCTGGGGTGTGATTGGCCATGCTCCTTTCTTCTGTCTGAGTGCCCATTTGCAGCAGTCTGATATAGCTAAAAAATAAACATTAAGTGTTCAATTGGTCAACCTTTAGGTCATTATTGAGACTGTCAATGCATGAATTGTAAACCTCTGAATTTAATGCTAAAATACATCATGCCCTCTCTGTGTTTGGCTGTGTGTGTTTGGCTGTATCTGGACCAGTCAGTCATTCACCTCTGGACGTCACCTGCCACAGATCTTGTTGCTGGGGTGGAAAGCTCCGACAAGCCAGGTAGAGGTTGACCCAACCTGACGACCACGTTCCCTGCCTTGACTCTGACAGGCCTGATGTCATCAACCTGCGCCTCAGCTCTGCACACAGGGCAGTGGGGTAACCACATTAGAGAACGGGTCAGACATGGGCGGCAGAACCTGGAACACACACACACACAAAACATAAGATTGAGTTTTACAGTGCATCATTCAATGAAATGCATAAGCAACATGCACAGCTGTGGTTATTGTCCATTGATAAAGTGGCACATTCTTCAGTCATGAAGTAAACACTTACAGGAAGAATCAAACCTGTTCTGTGAGAAGCTGCTATTGACTAACACTGCAGCTATGTCATAAATCCAGACTACACTAGTCGTAAGAATGGAAGGGAATAGTTAAAGAACTCTCATCCTCATTCTAATAGGCTACTTCTGATTGCTATTAAGAACAGAGATTAACATAGTGGTGAGAGTGGTAAATTGAGCCAAAGAGGTAAGTTGAGCCACCCTTGTTTCCGGCAAAATGAAAAGCAATATAGCTGGGATATAAGGTAACAACAGGGCCTGACCTATGTAAAAAAGTGTTTGTTAGGTGTTAAGCCTGTGTCAAAAGATGCTTAAAATGATTAAAAGACAAAAAAGAGATTGTGTTAAATTGTGTTTGGGAAATAAAGATAGACATGGTTTTAAAAAGATAGTGGTAATGTATCATTCAGTACAGACATTTGTAGGCGGCTTAACTTATCCTGTCCCACGGCTCAATTTACCCCATACCCGAGGTAAGTTGTGCCAAGAGACCAGAAGCTATGTTTTTAAAACTGTAATGTATATGAATTCTGATTATTACCAGGTATACACAACATCCTGAAATATATGTAGATATCTTTGTTATAAAGAATACTATATTTACCTTGACGGAGTGATCCTGAATGTAAAAAAAGATCAAATTACCCATCTCTCCCCTATAAGTATAGTATTTGCTATAGACAGGTCTTTTTTGTGATGTGAGGGGAAATTCCCCTCAGTGTTACTTACCTGCATATGTGGTGGAAGTAAATCATCTGTTTATTACTTAGAGTATGAAGGCATTGGTCAAATCATAGCATATAATCTTTGACAATCTGACATGCCTAAACTAAACTTTAGTCTCTTTTACAAACAATCTGAGCTCATCTCAGTAGTTTATAATTTTTCGCAAGTGATATTGAAAAGCACTGTGAAGGAGAAACATAAATGTTGAGTTTGTACACAGAGGCTATTCTTTGCACTGTGCTGATGGTCTTTATTCATAGAAATGGAGAGAACTAATAGAACATGTATTTGAGGGAGTTCCTTACACTGAAATAATTTCATTAGAAAGATTTACCTATTTGGACCTATTTGGGGTTAGAGACTGATATAAACCAACCATCATATCTGGGAGTTCACAGCTACAGAGTAGCTTCTATGTAAAATTGAATCTACTTTACATTCACTAAATTTAACAGAAAGACCTGGCTACAAATTAAGTTACAGATTAGGCTTCAAACTGCAGTATAACACCAGAGAATATGACAATAAAAAGAGGTTACTCACGCATGAGAACAGGCATCAGGGTGATGTGGGTCCGTCAGGGTGCTTCTACAGATGGGACACTCATCCTCAGATGGGGTCTGTAGGCCTGCTGCAGAGTGGGCCATACTTGGGCTGGGACAGTTTTCTCTGTCAGACAGCCCGGGACAGAATACATTAGTGTTTCAGAGGGAAACTCCGATCACACAGCTGACTGTGTTTTTTACGCTCAGCCCAGAGACTTTTTGGACTGGATTTACTTCCTTTACTGAATGGACTCATTTCCGGGAGAGTGTGTGTGTGTGTGTGTGTGTGTGTGTGTGTGTGTGTGTGTGTGTGTGTGTGTGTGTGTGTGTGTGTGTGTGTGTGTGTGTGTGTGTGTGTGTGTGTGTGTGTGTGTGTCACACTCACAACCAGGTTCTAGGATAGGGCATGGGATGGGAGGCAGGCCACACAGTAGTGCAAAAATAAAACATATTTTATTAAACAATGAGTATAAAAATGTTACACAAGCTGACAGAACACAATAGTTATCTTGCTGTCTGTCTCCAAGTCCACACAGCCAAACATAAATTGTATTCAGAATACGTACAGCTAACACATTAACACATACAGTGCCTTCGGAAAGTATTCAGACCCCTTGACTTTTTCCACATTTTGTTACTTTACAGTGTCATGACGTGGCCCTTTCTGGATATAGATCGTGGCTTCCCCCTCTCTCACTCTCTCCTACACCCAGGTTCTGTTATCTCAGGTCGTAAATTCCTGGCGGAGACTCTCTCCCCCTGGTCATGCAGAGAGAAAGACACAGAGAGAACAAAGGATTTCACGTGGCCGAACTCCTAAATCCCCAAAATGGGAAAATGAAACAAAATGTCCACTTGTGAGAAGGTGGCAATGGTCCGTGGACACTTAAGGGACGTTTATGACGAGTGTGTTTCATTTGGTGACCTCAGAGAGGACAGGAAACACACATAACTATATATCTGAATGTGTACATTTCTCAATTATGGGGTTTGCATCTAATTCTTGTATAAAATGAATAAGTAAAGATGAAACTATTTGTGAAATGATGTAATGTGATGTTAAACCTTTAATGTGAGAGAATTTTATTCCCGTTAAAGTTTAACTAAGTCATTCGCCCGCCCCAGTGAACACAGACATGATCAGGCATCATAGAACTGCCTTTTCTACTGTTACGAATAAAAAACCCTCCTGAGGAAATCCTCTTCAGACCACGCATACCTCGGTGTAAACTGAGGTGGCACAGGTTTGAGTACCAAGACTAAGCAAACCCACAGCGTGAGCTGTGATTGCGAATAGTTATTGAATTCTTAACCATACCACGTGGAGCTTTGGCTACACGGCGGGAAATTGTTAAACTCTGAAACTATCAATCCCTACAGAATAAGAGCACATCTTAAATACTAATTACTAGTCTGCAGCTAGAAATTATGGAAACCTGGGATGCGAATACCGACCACCGACGAAACTTCTATTCTATGAGAACATTTGTGAATGGTACTCTGAAGTATCCATTCTAACCACAAAATACTTTGATCTTCAGGGAAACAGAAAGAGAGAGAGGAACTCGGATGGACTCTCCAGCAGACGGACCGGATTCCAACAGAAAAGATCACGACACCTGGGCGTAAATACAGTTGAAGTCAGAAGTTTACATACACTTAGGTTGGAGTCATTAAAACTCGTTTTTCAACCACTCCACAAATGTCTTGTTAACAAACTATAGTTTTGGAAAGTCGGTTAGGACATCTACTTTGTGCATGACACAAGTGTCACGCCCTGACCATAGATTGCTTTGTATGTTTCTATGTTTTGTTTGGTCAGGGTGTGATGTGGGTGGGCATTCTATGTTGTATGTCTAGGTTGTCTGTTTCTATGTGTTTGGCCTAGTATGGTTCTCAATCAGAGGCAGATGTCAGTCGTTGTCTCTGATTGGGAGCCATATTTAGGTAGCCTGTTTTTCTTTGTGTTTTGTGGGTGGTTGTTTCCTGTGTCTGTGTTATCACCATACGGGACTGTTTCGTTTTTGTTTTGTATTTCACGTTGTTATTTTGGTATTTCTTAGTGTTCAGTTAATAAACCGAATATGGACACTTACCACGCTGCGTATTGGTCCGACATCTCTTCTCATTCCAACGACGAGCGTGACAACAAGTCATTTTTCCAACAATTGTTTACAGACAGATTATTTTCACTTATAATTCACTGTATCACAATTCCAGTGGGTCAGAAGTTTACATACACTAAGTTGACTGTGCCTTTAAACAGCTTGGACAATTCCAGAAAATGATGTCATGGCTTTAGAAGCTTCTGATAGGCTAATTGACATCATTGGAGTCAATTGGAGGTGTACCTGTGGATGTATTTCAAGGCCTACCTTCAAACTCAGTGCCTCTTTTCTTGACATCATAGGAAAATCAAAAGAAATCAGCCAAGACCTCAGAAAAAAATTGTAGACCTCCACAAGTCTGGTTCATCCTTGGGAGAAATTTCCAAATGTCTGAAGGTACCACGTTCATCTGTACAAACAATAGTACGCAAGTATAAACACCATGGGACCAGGCAGCCGTCATACCGCTCAGGAAGGAGACGCGTTCTGTTTCCTAGAGATGAACGTACTTTGGTGCGAAAGGTGCAAATCAATCCCAGAACAACAGCAAAGGACCATGTGAAGATGCTGGAGGAAACAGGTACAAAAGTATCTATATCCACAGTAAAACGAGTCCTATATCGACATAACCTGAAAGGCCGCTCAGCAAGGAAGAAGCCACTGCTCCAAAACCGGCATAAAAAAAACAGACTATGGTTTGCAACTGCACATGGGGACAAAGATCATACTTTTTAGAGAAATGTCCTCTGGTCTGATGAAACAAAAATAGAACGGTTTGACCATAATGACCATCATTATGTTTGGAGGAAACAGGGGGAGGCTTGCAAGCCGAAGAGCACCATCCCAACTGTGAAGCACGGGGGTGGCAGCATCATGTTGTGGGGGTGCTTTGCTGCAGGAGGGACTGGTGCACTTCACAAAATAGATGGCTTCATGAGGGAGGGAAATTATGTGGATATATTGAAGCAACATCTCAAGACATCAGTCAGGAAGTTAAAGCTTGGTCACAAATGGTTCTTCCAAATGGACAATGACCCCAAGCATACTTCCAAAGTTGTGGCAAAATGGCTTAAGGACAACAAAGTCAAGGTATTGGAGTGGCCATCACAAAGCCCTGACCTCAATCCTATTGAAAATATGTGGGCAGAATGAAAATGCGTGTGCGAGCAAGGAGGCCTAGAAACCTGACTCAGTTACACCAGCTCTGTCAGGAGGAATGGTCCAAAATTCACCCAACTTCTTGTGGGAAGCTTGTGGAAGGCTACCCGAAATGTTTGACCCAAGTTAAACAATTTAAAGGCAACGCTACCAAATACAAATGGAGTGTATGTAAACTTCTGACCCACTGGGAATGTGATAAAAGAAATAAAAGCTGAAATAAATCATTCTCTTGTCACGGATGTCTTCGTCCTCCTCATCTGACGAGGAGAGGCGAGAAGGATCGGAGGACCAATACGCAGCGAGGTAAGTGTTCGTCATTATTTAATGAAAGAAACTGAACACTACAAAAAACAACAAAGTGACAACCGTGAAGTTAAATAACAATAGTGCTGACACAAACACTACACATAGACAATCCCCCACAAACCCCAACAGAAAACAGGCTACCTAAATATGGTTCCCAATCAGAGACAATGAATGACAGCTGCCTCTGATTGAGAACCATATCAGGCCAAACGAGAGAACCCCACATAGAAACAGACAACATAGATAATACCCACCCAGCTCACGTCCTGACCAACTAAATAAAGACTAAACAAAGGAAATAAGGTCAGAAACGTGACATCTCTGTACTATTATTCTGACATTTCACATTCTTCAAATAAAGTGGTGATCCTAGCTGACCTAAGACAAGGAATTTTTACTAGGATTAAATGTCAGGAATTGTGAAATACTGAGTTTAAATGTATTTGGCTAAGGTGTATGTAAACTTCTGACTTCAACTGTAATTACTCCTGTATAAATAAAATAATTCAAAATACTTCACCAAGGAGCATGACTTAGCCACAGAGAATCATTCACTTCTTTAATTAAACAAATTGCTGTGGATTGTTTCAAATCACAAGTGAGTAGGCCTATGCCTATTTGGGAAGCCTGCAATTTGGGTAGTGCGCTTGGCAATAGGTCTTGCTGATTGAGTTGCGGCTGTCACTGAAAATTATCTAAAATATGTGTGAAGATAATATGTCTCAAGTATAATTTAAAATGTTGCATCAAGAGGAAGGGGAGGGGTGTGTGACGAAGATATGGTGCATCTCTCTCTGGAATGCATGCATATGTAGGAAAGTGCCCATTTGGCAATGTCTGGTTTTTGATTGTCTTAACTCACCACGTACACTACTAATAAGCATAACCTATCAGTAATTATTTTTTTATCCATTGCAAATTTATCCATTCCTCAGTATTTGAAAAATTATTCCAACGCGGCCTCGATAATCACCAAGCCTCATCTGAAAGAGCAAAATATCATGATTTGATGGTCCCATATATCCATTGGAAATTTCCTAAAGAAACAGCTGTCTGTCCAGAGCTCACTTGCCCAGGAAACTCTGAGGTGCTGTCATAGGCTAGTTCATGCAATGTTGCAAGTTCGCTAGCGACAGCTTCTGGCTGGACCCAGTGATCATACAATGTTGAACTTCACTAAAAATAGCTCAAGTCAAGACAGATATAAAGGGAGGCAGACAGGCGGAATAGAGAGATGAATGTGATTAAAAGAACCAGAATTATCATCAGGATATTTTCAACAGTTTTTATTTATCGGCTTTAGGCCTATGTATTTTACTTAGTTGATGATGGAAGTTATAGGCCTGTGCTCTCAGTTCTTTAGCCGGTGTTGTGCCGAAAATCTCCCCCCTGCCAGAATTCTCCTCCCTTTCGCTTTGTTCATTGCTGCAACTTGCTTGCTAGTTGAGATTTCTCTGTTGTCAGTTTAGCCTACATTTCACAGATTTTAGTAGCAGAAAGTATTTTTGTCTGCAGTTTTTGTTTTGGCTATTTGTTTCAAGTGTATGTGGTGTTCAAGGTTGTACAACCGGAGCCCTGGGCGAATCTCCCTTCAGCACCCGCCCGCACCCTAAATCCGCTACTGATTTTGTATTAGTCTATAAGTAAATCTAAATAGAACGCTGTGTTTGCCTTGCAGTATTGCATTGCAGAGGCAGTTACCTTCGAACACACCGACAGTGTCATTGCGCAAAATGTTATGCAGCATAATTTGGATATGTATTCAACAAAAGTTCAACATTCACCTCTGCTGGCATGTTCTATTGGAATCCATTGGAAATGTATGAGCCAAAATGCAGGTATGACAGCATCATTGCATTTTGGTACATCAGAATTACATTCATTTCCAATGAAACGCTGCGTTTGCCTTGCAGCATTAAAGTTGCAGAGGCAGTTGCAGTGCGTTCAGTGTGGTGCATATGTTGGATTTATCAAACATATGTATCAAACTGTATGCGGTAGACTGCTTTACAAAAATGGGAAATGGCACCTGTTTTGAGCCCCAATTCTTTTTGAGGGGGGATTGCCTGTTTTGCATGTTATTTTGGCATTAATACCTGTCACATATCAGTTTGCAAACAATGTGAAAAAAAATATATATCATTGAGTTAATAAAGCTGCATACAAACATCATCTCTTTTTTGTTTTCTTGAGTAAGAGAGCTCCAAAATGCAGGTGTTTCAGCCTGGCTCAGTGCTTTCTGTGGTGGGGCAAGACAGAAAAAAATAGAGTGTTGCGCCGTGATTGGCTCAGTGTTCTGTCACTCATGGGGACACTACGTCACCGTCAAGTCTAAGGGTAGAGCTCGAAAATTCAAGCCCCTTGGGTGCTGCCATAGAGTTACATTAGAAGTGCCCATCCAAGAAGGCTCAAGGTCATTGGCCACAGATAAAATTATATCAAATTATGTTATATCTACAGTAGCTTTGATTGGACTGCCAACATCATACTTTCAAAATCTTAGCTAGCACTCATCTTCATGAATCACGTCGACAATCTACTGGCAAATCCTTTTTAATCCTTGTCATATGAAGAGAAATAATTAAGAGAAATTATAGATAAAACGTATCCGGTGCTCATCGGCCATTGGACATAAACATTACACAACAAGTTGGAAATCGCAAATTCAACAATGAGTGGTTTGGAAGGAATCAGTGGCTAACTGCAAGCATTGCAAAGCAATCATTATCCTGCTATTCAGAGGAGTGGCTGTGTGGTCCCAAGACTAAGATTAAGGGTCTCTTTTCCTAGTTTAAAATTATAAACATTCAACATTGGCCATGCTGTCAATTAAGCATGATTTGTGCCTTGCTCAAAACAACTGTTAACTTGGAACTGTAAAATCTGACTTCAGTGAGTTCAACTGGGAACTCAGGAAAAATGAGCTAGGACTGAGAAAATATGTTTTGAACTTTCATCCATCTCTGAATTGTGAATCGGGAACTCTAGCCTCTTTCTAGACCTATGACTTGAAGATCACTGACATCATCATGATTCAACCTTTTTTTCCAGAGTTCCCAGTTGACTTGAAAGCACCATAAATCCAGAGAATGCCAGACTTTGATGACAAAATTTGCCCACGAAGGACCACCGTGCCACCTTCCTGTTCAAGTGAGCACAGCACAACAAGGTGAGTCCAAAAATGTATTGTATGCTGCTGCATAATTGATTTAATATGCCAGGGAGATATGTATACTGTAGCTAAGAAAGTAATACTAAGTGTATGTTGTGTAGTAAGCTGTTAGTAGCCCATGTGCCTCATCCTAATAATTAGGTCTACTGTTCTGACTTGGTGGTGCACATGTACCCATAAACCTGTTTTTGAGAAAATGTAATAATCAAATATTGTAAGAGCTTTCATTGTCTGCTTATTTGCCTCCTTTGTTTATCCTACGGTTCTGACATGGTGTACAGGGAAAACACTGTAAGAACGGCCTATGTTCTGAATTCTGTCGCTGTACATTTCAAAAGTGTTGAACACATAGTTATATTGACGACGTTCGTCCTAGCTCGCTCATTAATGTCTTAATCGAAATTACGTATTGCCTCTTATCCGCTTGTCGTCTCCTTATGCCATAGTTTGTAAATCTCAATTGTCAGTAGAAACCACATTTGTTTAAGCAAGTCAGCCATATCAGCTATGTTTTTTTAAAAGGCAGTAAATGAGGCTGAATGAACTGTTTCGCTGCCAGACAAGGCTCCAGTGATAGCAAGGTGAAGCAGTGGTAAGGTGTTGGGACTACTGTTGGGACTCTGCTGTTGGGACTCTGCTGTTGGGACAGCTTTATGTAGGCCCTAACAGTTTATGGGCATTGTTTGTCACTGTTATAGTGCAATTAATGTATTGTTTAGTTTTGTGTTGTGGTTTTGCTGGTATGCATCCCACAAGTTATTTTTCCCCCACCAAGATTTACATGCTAAAATCGCCACTGACCATAAGACATGGTGACAGTGATTGTGTTGGTTGAACAGGTAAATGTGTGGTAAACTGGGAACTCTGGGGGGAAAACAAGGTCAAATCATGACATCAGTGAGTTTCAGGTAGGAAATTTGGAGAAAGATGCCAGAGTTTTTTCGAATTGGAATTCCGAGTTGGATAACTGTTGAAAACTATTTTTACCAGTCAGAATTCATTTTTTTCAGAGTTCCCAGTTGTCTTGAATTTACTGAATCCGGAAGTCAGAGATTGCAGCGTTCCGAGTTCCCAGTTGTTTTGAAGGTGGCACTAGAGACCTAAGTTGTGTTCGAATACTCATTCTAACCACACTAACCGTACTATTTGTGACATGAATTGAGTATATAGTATCATTATTGGTCATAGTATGGATATAGTTAATATGCCAAAAGTACGTCATAAATTCGCCAAAATACAAAGTATACATGCAGTGGACACTATTTCCGTGCTTTTAGGGCCCATAATGCAATTCTTCAGAAAATGGGCGTGGTTTCATAACTTTTCAGATTTTAAGAAAATGGCGGGAAACATGTAGCCGAAGTCCGATGAGAGTGTATACAAATGTATTGCTTTAACTAATTATGAAAAATGTTAATAAAATGTTAAAAAATTTAATAAGTAATGCCTTTTCAAATAAGTTACGTTACATGTTATGTTGACTGACAATTTGTTAGCTATCCTTTAGCTATCCTTTACAGCAGTATGTTAGCTAGTTACCTACTGTAACGTTAGTTGGCTACTAATACATCAAACTTGCAAGGCAGTATATTAACCATCTGCTATCTAACTAACTACCCAACGTTTATAGACTTGATTATTTACATCATTCTTAGCTAAGTGGTATAGTGGTGCAATTCAATGGCTATCTACTCCGATATCAGAGCACTCTCGTGCAGAATAACTCATGAATTAACAAACTCTCAACAACCTTTGAATATGGCCGGTGTCAGTAAACGTTGGCAAAAAAATGCAAATTAAATTGTTGCCAGCAGCACAGTTACAGTCACTGAACCAGCTCTGCTAGGCCGAGTAAAATGGTCAAAGTGAGGTGTTCTCTCACTTGTGTCTGGAAGTAGCTAGCCAACATTAGTCAGTTAGCTTCAGTGCTTGACTGCTGTTGAACGCTCGGATCAACCCTACTCCAGTGTGTGCTCTGAATGCTCCGAGAGCGAAAAGCTCTGAATTTACAAACGGACAATTTGACAATGTTCTGGATTTATTAATGCCCAGAGCGCGCTCTGGCACTCCAGATAGAATTTACGAACACACCCAAAATCGTAAAATGTTTAACTAGTCATTTGTTGCATAGCAACAGCATCAACTTCCGGCAGACAGGCGAAGCTCTAGTACGCTCAACTGAAACGATACCGTTAGTTTACAGTATACTAAAATTAACTAATAGTATATAGTGTCGTGACGTGACTTTCATTAATGTGATGACTGATATTTAATTAATAATTACCTACTATGTTTAATAATTACCTACTATGCTGTTTGCCTCAGGGGCATAGGTATGAGTGGGCCTGGGTGGACACATGCCCAACCACTGGGGAGCCCTGCCAGGCCCACCCAATCAGATTGAGCAAAACCAAAAACATATACATTATTAGTACAAAAATATTGGGCCCTGCCAGGCCCACCCAAACAGATTGAGCAAAACCAAAAACATAAACATTATTAGTACAAAAATATTCCTCAGACCTCCAAAATGGTGTCCTGGTGTGGTTTAAGCATTGTTGTGGACTTAGAACATCACATTTTTCTGATTTTGAGAGTGAAAATCTGAAAAATATATTGGAAAACTAATTTAAAAAACTCAGGAAATCATAGGATTTTTCAAACCGGGTGCCTTTCTTTCGCTGGGCAGGTCATTTTGGGATATCTTTGGCAAAATTAGAGTATACCCACTTCTCCAGGTACCACTACACCACTGTATAGGGTCGATGGAAAGAAAACAAAAACTGAAGAGATTAAATCAGAACATCATTGAAAAGAATAATATAATAATTATTATTATTTTATTAATGTCACGTTCTTTCAAAATTGAACCCAGAAGCAGACCAGGACAAGGAGCGTAGGAAGAAGGTGAGTATTTATTTACAAGTAAATGTGAATGGGTAGATATATCCAGGTGGCGTAGCGGGCAGCGGTGGTGAATTGATGGGAGTAAATAGGTGAATCCAATGGAGTAGCGGAATCCTCCGTCGACCAGGCGGGAATGGGGTGAATGATCCGGGTGAGTAACTGAAGGCAAAACAAACGGAGGTAAGTTCAAGGCAAGCAATACGTAAACAAAAATAACAAAACAAATACTATCCAACTGGAGTCTGATACTATGGCACAACATACTGTTCATGGCTAACGATCCGGCAGGGAATGGATGTCAGGTCAGAGCTTTTGAAGGGAAGAGGTGATGATCAGGACAGGTGTGCAGATTACTGATGGGATACAGGTGCGGGTGAACATCAATCTCCCAACAAGCTAATTCGCCCGGCAACCAGACAGGGTGCGTTCCAGGACACCGGAAACACACTCCAGGACAGAAACACAAGCAAACACAGACTCAGGAAGCGGGATTCGTGACAATTAATCCTTAGCCCTTCTCTGAAGCCTATAGGGAGGAGGTCAGAGACGCCAGGACAACATTCTCTCTCTCAATGTGAGCAAGACAAAGGAGCTGATCGTGGACTATAGGAAAAGGAGAGCCAAACAGGCCCCCATTATCATCGACGGGACTGAAGTGGAGTGGGTCGAGAGTTTCAAGTTCCTTGGTCATACATCACCAACAAACTTTCACGGTCCAAACACACCAAGACAGTTGTAAAGAGGGCACGACAACATATTTTTCCCTCAGGAGACTGTAAAGATTGGGCATGGGTCCCCAGATCCTCAAAACGTTCTACAGCTGCACCATCGAGATCATCCTGACTGGTTGCATTACCGCCTGGTATGGCAACTGCTCAGCATCTGACCGGAAGGCGCTACAAAGAGTAGTGCGTACGGCCCAGTACATCACTAGGGCCAAGCTTCCTGACATCCAGGACCTATATACTAGGCAGTGTCAAAGAAAGGCCCAAAAAATTGTCAAAGACTCCAGTCACCCAAGTCATAGACTGTTCTTTCTATTACCGCACGGCAAGCGTTACCAGAGCGCCAAGTCTAGGACCAAAAGACTCCTTAACAGCATCTACCCCCAAGCCATAAGACTGCTGAACAACTAAACTAATCAAATGGCTTTTACACTGCTGCTACTCACTGTTTATTATCTATGCATAGTCACTTTACAAATTACCTCAATTAAGGTTAGGTTTCTTCCTAGGTTCTGGCCTTTCTAGGGAGTTTTTCCTAGCCACCGTGCTTCTACACCTGCATTGCTTACTGTTTGGGGTTTTAGGCTGGGTTTCTGTACAGCACTTTGTGACATCAGCTGATGTAAGAAGGGCTTTATAAATAAATTTGATTGATTGATTGATTAACCTGTACCCCCGCATATAGACCCGGTAACCCCTGTATATAGCCTCATTATTGTTATGTAAATGTCTTGTGCTAACTTGTGATTGTTTCGA
Source organism: Salvelinus namaycush (assembly GCF_016432855.1). Taxonomy (NCBI): domain Eukaryota; kingdom Metazoa; phylum Chordata; class Actinopteri; order Salmoniformes; family Salmonidae; genus Salvelinus; species Salvelinus namaycush. The sequence goes on from NC_052316.1 coordinate 38,015,403, forward strand.
TTTTTTTACTTTAGTTTATTTAGGAAATATTTGATTAACTCCATTTCTTGAATTGCATTGTTGGTTAAGGGCTTGTAAGTAAGTGTAACGGATGTGAAATGGCTAGCTAGTTAGCGGGTACGCGCTAGTAGCGTTTCAATCAGTTACGTCATTTGCTCTGAAACCTAGATGTAGTGTTGCCCCTTGCTCTGCAAGGGCCGCGGCTTTTGTGGAGCGATGGGTAACGACGCTTCGTGGGTGTCAGTTGTTGATGTGTGCAGAGGGTCCCTGGTTCGCGCCCGTGTCGGGGCGAGGGGACGACGTAAAGTTATACTGTTACATAAGCATTTCACGGTAAGGTCCACACCTGTTGTATACGGCGCATGTGACAAATACAATTTGATTTGAAGGCGTAGAAGGCCCTCATTGTTCCCCACTGTGTTTGGGTAAGTAATAATTTGTGGAATGGCTCTCTTTGACCTCAGCATACATTTTTCACCATTCTGAATGTCTAAAGAATCCATATGTTCTTCTGAAATATGAATACAGAAATACTGGACATTTTTCACTCTTATGTTGGCGATTTGACAAAATTATAATCATGGTCTTCAATTGGACTCACATTTTTCTTGTGAAGGTCTTGACTCGGTATTGGACCCCTTGTCCCCTCCCGGAGAACACCGGTCCCCTTCCCGGTCTTGGTCTTGACTCAGTCTCGCCCCCCTCTGGCTATTGCTGGCTAACGCCTCTGTTCCGAAGCAAGCACCAGTTAGTCTTGAGCTAGCCTCGAGCTAGGCCCATCTCCCGACTAGCCGAAGAGGTATACCAGCTAATTCTTGGGCTACAACACCTCTTTTGCCAATTGGCCTGGACTCTTTATGGCCGACACGGAGCGCCGCCGATCCATCAAGAGTGGTCTGCTACGTAATTGTCCGATGTGGTTTTAACAGGATTCTCCGTTGCGATGTCGCCGAAGACCCATCTGCTATCCCCGGCCCGCTAGCTTTCTGAACGCCTTGTCTCCCGCTCGCCTAGCGTAGTAGCGACTACCGAACAGCTCCCTGACTAATCTATCGCTGCTCATTTTACCTTATGATCACTCGGCTACACATGCCTCTCCCTAATGTCAATATGCCTTGTCTACTGCTGTTTTGGCTAGTTATTATTGTTTTATTTCACTGTAGAGCCCCCAGTCCCGCTCAACATGCCTTAGATAGCTCTTTTGTTTCACCCCCCACACATGCGGAGACCTCACCTGGCTTAACTGGTGCCTCCAGAGACACAACCGCTCTCATCGTCACTCAATGCCTAGGTTTAGCCGTACCCTTATCCTACTCCTCCTCTGTTCCTCTGGTGATGTAGAGGTTAACCCAGGCCCTGTAGCTCCCAGCACTACACCTATTCCCCAGATGCTCTCATTTGTTGACTTCTGTAATCGTACAATCCTTGGTTTCATGCATGTTAACACCAGAAGCCTCCTCCATAAGTTTGTTTTAGCATCACTCCTCTGGACGGCTCTGACTTAGAATATGTGGACAACTACAAATATCTAGGTGTCTGGTTAGACCAGGGGTGGGCAAACTTTTTGACTCGCGGGCCACAATGGGTTCTAAAATTTGACAGAGGGGCCGGGCCAGGAGCATTTGGAGGGAGTGTTTGGGCCGGATATACTAAAGCATTAAATGTAGTGTGTGCAAACCTCATAGCACAGTAAGAACACTACAACCCAATTTATTAACTGTCTTTCAAATGTGAAAAATAGCCCTTATCAGTTAATAAATTTGTCTCAAGGAATATGCAAGATATGGCATTTACATACTATTTCGCCGCCCGTTCTTGTGTTGACTGCTTGCTAGCATAGTTTGCATGCTTCGTGGCAAAGTGACGGCTGATATTGTACTCTTTGAAAACCGCAACAGCTTCTTGGCATATCAGACATACAGCCGTTGATCGGACTTCAGTGAAGAAGTATTTTGTTGTCCACTCCTTATTAAACACTCGGCATTCGCTGTCCACTTTCCTTCTCTTTGGTCCGCTCATTTTCACAGAAGGGCTTAATGGTGACGTGAAACGAAGTGAAAATTAAAGTGAAATAAAGAGAAATACGCGCCACTCCAACAACGGTCAATGTGTTTTGAGTGCGCCATCTATTGGGGAAACGTGGGCATTGCAGGGAAAGGGGGAAAAAAGGAGGTTTTTACTATAATTTGGACAAGTTCGGCGGGCCGGATTAAAAAGCCTAACGGGCCGTATGTGGCCCGCGGGCCGTAGTTTGCCCATGTCTGGGTTAGACTGTAAACTCTTATTCCAGACTCACATAAACATCTCCAATCTAAAATTAAATTTAGATTCGGCTTCCTATTTCACAACAAAGCATCCTTCACTCATGCTGCCAAATATACCCTCGTAAAACTGACTATCCTACCGATCCTTGACTTCGGCAATGTCATTTACAAAATAGCCTCCATCACTCTACTCAGCAAAGTGGATGTAGTCTATCACAGTGCCATCTGTTTTGTCACCAAAGCCCCATATACTACCCACTACTGCAACCTATATACTCTCCTTGGCTGGCCTTTGCTACATATTCGTCGCCAAACCCACTGGCTCCAGGTCATCTATAAGTCTTTGCTAGGTAAAGCCCCGCCTTATCTCAGCTCACTGGTCACCACAGCAACACCCACCCATAGCACGTGCTCCAGCAGGTATATTTCACTGGTCATCCCCAAAGCCAACACTTCCTTTGGCCGTCTTTTCTTCCAGTTCTCTGCTGCCAATGACTGGAACGAATTGCAAAAATCACTGAAGCTGGAGACTTATATCTCCGTCTCTAACTTTAAGCATCAGCTGTCAGAGCAGCTTACCGATCACTGTACCTGTATACAGCCCATCTATAAATAGAACACTCAACTACCTCATCCCCATATTGTTATTCTTTTTTTGTTGTTGCTCTTTTGCACCCCAGTATCTTTACTTGCACATTATCATCTGCACATTTATCACTCCAGTGTTAATGCTAAATTGTAATTATTTCACCACTATGGCCTATTTCTTGCCTTAACTCCCTAATCTTACTAAATTTGCACACACTGTACATGGATTTTTCTATTGTGTTGACTGTACGTTTGATTATCCCATGTGTAACTCTGTGTTGTTGTTTTTGTCGCACTCATTTGCTTTATCTTGGCCTGGTTGCAGTTGTAAATAAGAACTTATTCTCAACTGGCCTACCTGGTTAAATAAAGGTGAAATAAAATAAATAAATAAAATTGGGGAGGATGGCTGGAGTGCAATAAGTGGAATGGTATCAAATACATCAAACGCGTGGTTTCCATGTGTTTGATGAAATTCCATTTGCTCCATTACAGCCATTATTATGAGCCATCCTCCCCTCAGCAGCCTCCACTGGTGTGCGTGTCATGTGACATGAACGTGTCAGCAGTTTGATGCCTTCTAAAAAACTAGTCCCCGTTAATTCATGGCGGTATTTTATGGGCTAGGGAGATGTTAAGTGACTTGGTGAAAGGTATCAGTAGCCTCACTAAGCTTAATTTTGACATGAATCAGTCCCCATAGGCATGAATCAGAATCACTCCCATTAAAACAGTACCCGACAAACTGGGTGAAGGACACTGTCTACTGCTGTAGCCCTCGCTTCTTCTTTTGTGGGGTTTGTCGGCGGTTGGCATCCAACTGGTACCTACTGTACTGCTGCGCCCCTATCTCTCGGCTATTGTAGTTTAAACATTTACCAATATAAGTATAAAGGGGTTCCTGCAGATGCAGGAATTGCGGGCTGCAATTGCACATTTCTCAGAAGCGAATGGTTTCCACTAAATAGCATAGCCACAAAGTCACATTTGGCTATATCGTAAAAATGCTTTTTAAAAAATGTGCTTTTTGTCTTAATTTCAGGTTAGAGTTACGCATAATGTCAGTAGTGTGGTTAAATAACGAAGAGACATTTTAAAAATAGGCGGAGTTTATAACTTTGTGGCTGTGTTAACTAGTGACGACCGAAGCGAATCAGGCAACTGTAGAATTCAACATGGCTGCCTTGCACTGTTGTTTTCAACTCAGAAGCGGATAGCTTTTCACTATCTAAATCCAGAGAGAAATACAATTTCGTAGTCTGGGCCTCTCAAGCAGACCGCAATGTCTCAGTGCGTACAGTCTGTGCAGGAGTTCATCCAGGACTCGTTTGTTCCGATGGTGGCTGTCCTGTGCAGCGAAGATGCGGAAAAAGTGACTCGTAAAAACAACCTTAATTTCTCGGAGCTGTTAAGACCTTTCTGCCGGCTAACCTCCGAAGGTAAGGGCTTTTATACACAACAACTTGAAGTTTTCATGCTAGAACTTCCACATTACACAAGGGGAATCTAAAATGAAGCTATTGCGCCATTTTTGTGTGTTTTATGTCCACAGCTAGCTACTTATCATTAACGTAGCATGTTATCCTAGCCAGCTAAGCTCGCTAACGTTAGCTAAACTACCTAGCTAGTTACACTCCACAGCTACTGCCGTCACTTTGTCAGTCAAGTGACAGGAATGGCTAACCAGTAACAGATGTGGTGCTGAAACAGAGGCCTTTGTCTTGTTTCTTCAATGTGTCACCCGATAGGACACGATATGTCCGCTATTGTCGTACGTCTGCAACCGTTTTGGGTGTCTTTGCAGCTAATGCCGTTAGCAAAGAAGGCTTCCTGGTGTCAAAGGGCTGGGAAGAGGCCCACCTAGACTAACGTTAAGTGGGACTGGCAGGGACGTGGGAGTTAAACATCGCCTGTCATACTAAGTTGTTTAGCTGCAACTTGAAAGTAGAAAGTCTGCTTTCTATCTTAACCAATTTCAAAAGTGCTTAGCCAGCTAACAGCCAGTCACCTTGTTGGACAGTGTCACTGACTGAACAACGCCCGACCATATTTGACATACCGTACGCTAAAAAGCTGGCTAACAGGAGGAAGATGGAGTCTGAGACAGAGATGGCCATTCAGTTGAACTTGGATTAAGCAGCTACAGTTGAAGTCGGAAGTTTACATACACTTAGGTTGGAGTCATTAAAACTCGTTTTTCAACCACTCCACACATTTCTTGTTAACAAACTATAGTTTTGGCAAGTAGGTTAGGACAACTACTTTGTGCATGACAAGTCATTTTTCCAATAATTGTTTACATTCAGATTTTCACTGATAATTCACTGTATCACAATTCCAGTGGGTCAGAAGTTTACATACACTAAATTGACTGTGCCTTTAAACAGCTTGGACAATTCCAGAAAATGATGACATGGCTTTAGAAGCTTCTGATAGGCTAATTGACATAATTTGAGTCATTTGGAGGTGTACCTGTGGATGTATTTCAAGGCCTACCTTCAACCTCAGTGCTTCTTTGCTTGACATCATGGGAAAATCAAAAGAAATCAGCCAAGACCTGAGGAAACAAAATTGTAGACCTCCACAAGTCTGGTTCATCCTTGGGAGCAATTTTAAAACGCCTGAAGGTACCACATTCATCTGTACAAACAATAGTACGGAAGTATAAACACCATGGGACCAGGCAGCCGTCATCCTGCTCAAGGAGGTTCTGTCTCCTAGAGATGAACGTACTTTTGGTGCAAAAAGTGCAAATCAATCCCAGAACAACAGCAAAGGAACTTGTGAAGATGCTGTAGGAAACGGGTACAAAACAGTATCTATATCCACAGTAAAACGAGTCCTATATCGACATAACTTGAAAGGCCGCTCAGCAAGGAAGAAGCCACTGCTCCAAAACCGCCATAAAAAAGCCAGACTACGGTTTGCAACTGCACATGGGTACAAAGATTGTACTTTTTGGAGCAATGTCCTCTGGTCTGATGAAACAAATATAGAACTGTTTGGCCATAAAGACCATCGTTATGTTTGGAGGAAAAAAGGGGAGGCTTGCAAGCCGACGAGCACCATCCCAACCGTGAAGCACGGGGGTGGCAGCATCATGTTGTGGGGGTGCTTTGCTGCAGGAGGGACTGGTGCACTTCACAAAATAGATGGCATCATGAGAAAGGAAAATTATGTGGATATATTGAAGCAACATCTCAAGACATCAGTCAGGAAGTTTAAGCTTGGTTGCAAATGGGTCTTCCAAATGGACAATGACCCCAAGCATACTTCCAAAGTTGTGGCAAAATGGCTTAACTTCTCTGGGATATGTGGGGCCAAAGCCAGTAAAAATGCAGAGCGCCAAATTCAAATAAATTACTATAAAAATCAAACTTTCATTAAATCACACATGAAAAATACCAAATTAAAGCTACACTGGTTGTGAATCCAGCCAACATGTCAGAATTCAAATAGGCTTTTCGGCAAAAGCAAACGATGCTATTACCTGAGTTAGCACCATAGTAAACAAAGAGAGAGAAGCATATTTCAACCCCGCAGGCGCGACACAAAACGCAGAAATAAAAATATAATTCATGCCTTTGACGAGCTTCTGTTTTTGGCACTCCAATATGTCCCATAAACATCACAAATGATCTTTTTGTTAGATTAATTCCGTCGATATCTTTCCAAAATGTCCATTTATTTGGCGCGTTTGATCCAAAAAAACACCGGTTCCAACTTGTGAAACGTGACTACAAAATATCTCAAGTGACCTGTAAACTTTGCCAAAACATTTCAAACTACTATTGTAATACAACTTTAGGTATTTTTTAACGTAAATAATCGATAAAATTGAAGACGGGATGATCTGTGTTCAATACAGGATTAAAACAAACTGTAGCTAGCTTTCTGGTCACGCGCCTCTAACAAACAGTACACAACAAGTGACCCTCGTTGAAGATGGCCTAACTTCTTCATTACACAAAGGAAAAACCCTCAACCAATTTCTAAAGACTGTTGACATCCAGTGGAAGCGGTAGGATCTGCAAGAAGGTCAATTAGAAATCGGTATTCCCAATGAAAATCCATTGAAAAGAGTGACCTCAAAAAAAAAAAAAAAACTAACCTGAATGGTTTGTCCTCGGGGTTTCGCCTGCTAAATAAGTTCTGTTATACTCAGACATGATTAAAACAGTTTTAGAAACTTCAGAGTGTTTTCTATCCAAATCTACTAATAATATGCATATCTTATCTTCTGGGGATGAGTAGCTGGCAGTTGAATTTGGGTATGCTTTTCATCCAAATGTGAAAATGCTGCCCCCTATCCTAGAGAAGTTAAGGACAACAAAGTCAAGCTATTGGAGTGGCCACCACAAAGCCCTGACCTCAATCCTATAGAAAATTTGTGGGCAGAACTGAAAAAGCGTGTGCGAACAAGGAGGCCTACAAACCTGACTCAGTTACACCGGCCCTGTCAGGAGGAATGGGCCAAAATTCACCCAACTTATTGTGGGAAGCGTGTGGAAGGCTACTCAAAGCGTTTGACCCAAGTTAAACAATTTAAAGGCAATGCTACCAAATACTAATTGAGTGTATGTAAACTTCTGACCCACTGGGAATGTGATGAAATAAATAAATCATTCTCTACTATTATTCTGACATTTCACATTCTTACAATAAAGTGGTGATCCTAACTGACCTAATACATGGCATTTTTACTTGGATTAAATGTCAGGAATTGTGAAACTGAGTTCAAATGTATTTGGCTAAGGTGTATGTAAACTTCCGACTTTAACTGTCCTTGTATTAGTAATTTGGCTTAGTGCTAGTTTACCAAATGCCAGGTTACTCATGGTCTGACAATGAAATGTCCTGGCTACCTTACTCTTTATGCAATCTAGCTAGCTAGTTAGCTATGTAGTTTCCAACTGATATCCATAGCTACCATATAGTCTTGCTACAAAGGCCTAGCAACCACATCCATAGCTACCGTGTTTCTTTTTGCTATGGCTCATGTGAAATTGGAAAACTGTCGTGTTTTGGAATAAACAAGACTGGGTTTTAATCATCAGGCTATGATAAAATCACATCCATTATAGTCACTGACCTGTAATAACCCAGGTTGTCTTATAATTACCCCTTTCGGGCCTCCCGAGTGGCGCAGTGGTCTAAGGCACTGCCCATAGGTAAAATAATAAATAAATAAAAATAACCCTCATGTACATTAGATTTGTGGAATGCATAGTTTACATATTCTGCTCAAGAGGAGTTGGATTAGGGGTTTCCTATTGTCCTCCTGCACCTGTCTATCCAGAAGGTCAGTCAGCCCTACATTACAGCACGGTTGTCACAGCTGCCTGTAGAGCAACAGACTTACTAACAATTTAGTAGCTGGTGTTGATGTGTGTATTCTGGGGGAAATTCCTCGAATTAGAGATGTTACTCCCGCAAACAGGTTGTGGCATTCTCACAAAAATTGCTTACAGAGATTTTGCTTTTCAGTGGTGTGTATGTGTGTGCCTGCTTTTCAGTCAAATGTAATTTCTGTAGGAATGTTTCCAAATTGTTGACAGGCCAGACAGACTTAGAGGAGGACACAAAACGCTTCTCTTCGCTATGGAGAAGTGCCATAAGAGTTAGGCTACATGACCACTTGAATGTGAGTGTATGCTTTGATGTCCGGCTGTCCAAACATGCTGCCTCATGATAATGTTCTTACTGCATGAAGTTGTATGGACGCTGTTTCTGTGGATCCTTCATGCAGTAGTCATAAGTAGTTGGGTGTTTTATATCACCTTAATTTAGTCTCACATCCACGTCTCTTCACACGTTTAGCATCATCCCCCTCTTTTGTTAAAATTTCGAATGATTTTCTTAATTTGACTGTCTGTGTATCTGAAAGGAAAAAGGAGATGCACACTTCAATCAATGCTCTCATGTGGTTTATTGGTGACATATGAATAACCTATATTTTCTCATGTCCAGCTCAAAGACATATGATGTGTGATTGTGCGTATGTAGCCTAACCTTTTCCCATACGGGTCTCTCAATAGGTCACATGAGGGACCCTAACAATCAGATGCAGGTGGTGAAGAACCTTCGCATCAGTGTCAACAATGTGGTGACACGCCCGTCTGTCCCCACCGCCGGAGTCCATAGTCCCGCCCAGCGACGGCTGCTCAGCGAGGTGGTGTCGGCATGCCAACCAGCAGAGGGGGGTGTGGCCAATGTCATCACCGCCGGAGACTATGACCTTAATATTAGTGGTGAGTAATTTGGACAGCGAAAGAAGGGGATGAGTGTGACATGGGTAAAGGATGGAGTGTTTAATGAGTTGTAGGAATGTAGTGTTTATTGATGATGAATGTGAGACTTGTCCTGTAGTTTCATAGACTGTCCTGCAGATGGCAGCAGACACTCGGGAGAGAGGCATGACTGTAGGGATTTACTTTAAAATAAATTGTTTTCCAGACAGACAATAACAGCAAACATATTGCAATATGGGAGTGATTTCCATGTTCATTTTGTAATTTATGAACTTCTCTCGTTTTATTTTCTCTTCTCTTGACCTGGACGACCCTTGGGTAAGAGCCTACTTCAACCTCTGTCCTCTAACCTACAACGTTACAGGTCAAGCCGTTTGACAGTGGAACAGAAATATCCCTAAACACTTTTAGTTACCTGAAATTTAGTTCAGAGAAATGCTTTTTGCAGGACATATTATTTTTCAGTGTATATAGCTAGGTTTCCATCCAATTGGCGACAGATTTTCATGCAGATATTCACACATCTGCATAAAAACAATATGCACATTTTCCCACCAGAGATGTGTTTCCAGCAAATTGACTTGTTGCAGATAAAAGGCTGTGTGAGGTGACAGTGCACATAAAAATAACTTTTGTAGTTCAATTCCCATGTATCGAGAAAAAAACCACAGGTTAAATGGGTTTCCATCTCATTTTCAAATCTACTGATGGTTTTAACACAAATATGCCAACTCTGGTATTGGCACGTGTGCTCAAGCCAACAGCTGGCAGATACAGTGCGGGTATAGCCTACATGATGATACTATGGACAAAGGAGTTAAATAATTTTTAATTGTCAAGTGGCAGCCAAGCATTGATCATCATATCACCAGAATAAGACCCTTGATATTTATTAGAAAGGAGCATCAAGCTCATTACTTTTCACATTCACCACCCTGTGAAGTTCATAACTTATTTCATCTGTAGCCTAATAAACTGCATGCTTTTCCGAGTCGTAGTTGGAGAGCCACACATGTCATCGCATGACTCCAAATTTACTTCGATATGATGGTTGTTATATTCAATATTTGCGCGTAAGAGTTAACAACTCCATTTCTTGCATAATTCATTTTACCAACAAGAAAAGATCCCACCGTGTCTAGCGTATTTTGTTTTGTGGACATTTGGAAAGTTGAACAGCAACATTTGCTGTTTCCATCAGGCCTGTCGTAATGTTTAAAAAACATTCTTTTTATCCAGCATGTACTTTGCTCACAATAATGTTGGATGAAAACGTGGTTCATTATATGAATACAGCCTAGAGAAATTTCAGGAAAGTTAATGGAGATTACTGTTACATTTTCACAAGGAATGACCTTTGGGTAGCAGTGCAGCAACTTTGTGGTGACTCTATCAAAGCGTGTGTTTCCCCCTGCTGGTCCACATCCACAAACCTCTCCAATCCACTCTATTTCTCCCATACTGTTAGTGGACCTTGCTTGGATCAAACAGCCTCCTCTAACCCTAACCTACAGTTAAGTCAACCCAACTATGGCTCTCCTATTTCTCCCTTTGACCTATGAATGGAGCATAGAAATGGTATGTTATGTCTTCACTGTTTTGTTTGAATCTAAACTGGAAGCTAAGCTTATGATTTGGGCTAACCTTTTTTCCAAGCTATCTATAGGTCACATTTGTAGGTCAAAGTGGAAGCCATGGTTGTGAGAATGACCCTCTCCAGCAGCACAGTCTCATATACTGCTGCTCTTCCCTGGTTTTCCCTACAGTGGTCAACTAGCTACAATGTGGTATCTACAATGTGATGTATACTATCTATGATATTGGTACTGTGGATGAGCTATGAGTGGTAAACATCAGTGGGAGATCCTGTACAGTTAATGGGATGTTGCTAACGCTAGTCCATGACTCTCTCCCCTCATCAGATCGCTCTGTTAAAGCTAGCGTCCCCTGGTACAGTGACTGGAGGGACACACTAACGGAACTCAGCACCTCCAAGCATTATACAGGTACCTGTACTCATCTCACCTGGCCTCACCCGACAACCTCACAATATCTATGTAGGGGGTGGCCCTACCTCTCCCCCTCTCTCCGTTCTTCTTTCTTTCCATAGCATAACTGTAGCAGACTGTCCTTCTCTCCTAACATCCTCCATTTTTATAATTGAAACTGGCCTATCCTTGGTTGGTATATTGGTTCTATTGTGTCAGGCAAGCTCAATCAAGCACAGCTAATGTATTTGAAATGGTTTCAAATATTATTTTAAACTGATGTATGAGCATTAGTAGCATATAACTCCTGTGTCCTTCTGTTCTCTCTCAATCAGCTTTAACCTGTGGTCCTCTCTGAAAAGTAAGGGATAGGAAATGATTATGGGTGACACATGGTTTGCTTGTTTGTAAACAAGGTACAAACTACGCTATTAAAAGTAACAACCAATCATTCAATGACTAATTTCAGGTTTGGCTAATTTGCCTTAGTACATATATGGCACTAAATGAATTGTGCAGGACAGTGGACACTAACAATTAAGTGTGAGTTATGCTTGTTTTGACTTGTCAAATTAATGTTTATTTAGGCCTTTGTTGCTACATTTTTCAAAAACAGACCTAGTGTTGTCACGATATGCAGATTTATTTTAATTTTATACTTCGATATCTAGTTTAGTATCATAATACTCATTACCAAAACGATACTGGAATGATACCATGGCAACAAAAAAAAGAAAACATATTAGCTAAAGTCACAGAATAACCACTGGGCTTAATTTTTTGAAACATTGAACAATATGTTGATAACTAGTAGAATAAATAGAATATATTCTATATTCAGTAAAAAAAATTGGGACAAATTTTATTTATCTGTTATTTTACCAGGTGAGTTGAACACATTCTCATTTACAGCAACGACCTGGGGAATAGTTACAGGGGAGAGGGGGATGAATGAGCCAGTTGTAAACTGGGGATTATTAGGTGACCATGATGGTTTGAGGGCCAGATTGGGAATTTAGCCAGGACACCGGGGTTAACACCCCTACTCTTACAATAAGTTCCATGGGATCTTTAATGACCACAGAGAGTCAGGATTCCCGTTTAACATCCCATACGAAAGACGGCACCCTACACAGGGCAGTGTCCCCAATCACTGCCCTAGGGCATTGGGATATTTTTTAGACCAGAGGAAAGAGTGCCTCCTACTGGCCTTCCAACACCTCTTCCAGCAGCATCTGGTCTCCAATCCAGGTACTGACCAGGACCAACCCTGCTTAGCTTCAGAAGCAAGCCAGCAGTGGAATGGCAAGAATATCAAAAAAAATTATTATGCAAACCCATGTATGAGACTCCGAGCATACAAAATTATTTTACATTTTTGTGTTTTAAAACTTTTGAAATATAATTTGATACATATCAGGGTTAATTTTCTCATCTATGGCCATAATATTGGGTCAAATGACATTCTTTAGATCTAGGATTCATTACAGCTAAATATTTTGATGTATTAAATTAATAGTTACAAAACAACAAACACTTTGAAGCTACTTTCTGAAGCTTCTATATTGTAATAGTCTACACGCAATAGAAATACAATGGAAGTTACACAGCATAGTACATTTCACTTCCCAGGGTGCAATACTCCGCCCAGGGCTGCTGGCTGGCTAGTGGCTACTGCTAGCAAGCCCAGTCTAACGCAAAGTAGTCTAAATATATTGCTGTCAAGTTATGAGTGCATTTCACATGATTTTTGGCTTGTGTAATCATATTATAATTCTCACATGAATGTCATGCTGAATATAGGCAGGTAGCCTAGTGGTTAGAGCGTTGGACTTGTAACTGAAAGGTTGCAAGATCAAATCCCAGAGCTGATAAGGTAAAAATCTGTCGTTCTGCCCCTGAACAAGGCAGCTAACCCACTGTTCCTAGGCCGTCATTGTAAATAAGAATTTGTTCTTAACTGACTTGCCTAGTTAAATAAAGCTAAACAATTATTATTATTATTTTTTTGTCGTTTTAGAATGTTGATCTATGATCTCTCGCTTGCTTTTCAAAAGTTGCTTGCACTGTATGCATAAGCGCAGCCTGGCTAGCTACTGCCCCCTTGAAAAGAGTCAGACAAATTACAAGACAGACTCAATCCTCTCAATTGGCATATGACGTGAGACACATTTGACAGATGTACCTAAAGTAACACAAATTCTGGTACCAAACCGTTTTTCATGTTCTAGTATCGAAAAAGTACTGAAGTTTCGGTATATACCGTGCAACACTAGACTGACCTCTGGTGGCTTTAGATTCCCTTTCTCATGATTTATCTGCCATACAATGATTCATGTAAATGTCTTGCTGCGTAATCTCTTTGGAAAATGGACTGGAGCCGTGCCCAGGGGTTTATAGGTTAATCTTCCTCATTGTGCTGTTGTGCCTGTGTTCTACTATAGTAAATGTACTGCTATATAACCAAATTATTATTGTTTTACTGGCAGTCTTGGTTTAAAGTTTCTCCATCCATATTCAGATTGAATCTAAGATTGAATGGTCTCTTTTGATTTGATTGTTGCTTCTTGCTGTACTATTTATTTAGGCCTATATTTTTGTAGAGCTGACGAGAAGAGCTGTCCTCTGTCCAAAAATATACATGGGTCGGTTTTGGCTTCCATGCATAGAGCGAGACACCGGCAGCTCTGTACAGTTCACTTATCAGTTGATCTAGTCCAAACACACAGTCTGCTGTGTTTGTCTTGTGAAGAGCGAGAGAACCAGAGATGGTGGAATTACCAGGATGTATTCATTAGGGCACACCTTTTAAAGATCACGAGAGCTTCTTATTGGACGAGTTCTGATAGTGTTGTCTGCATACTGACTCCGGTACTATTTCCTCACTCTCATCCAGGTGTTACGTTACATAGGTGTCTACACTTGCTTTGATCCTCATTGTCCTGTCAACATTACTGCCTGAAGCTGGTTGTTCTTCTGACAATACTGGGTGTATCTCTTGATGACAAATATAGTCTGCAATAAGCAGCAAGATGCTCTCTGCATCTCAATGGGGTTTAGGATAAAAGAAGAATTGAGTGCTGGTAAAATCCTTCTCTTTCATCTGGCTAATCATTCATTTATTTCTCTCCCTGAGTATCATTTGTTGCAGCTACACAATCAGTGTGTGTATGTCAATTCCCAGCCTCTCTTGTCTGGTTGAGCTGGGTGTGTATAGACCTCTCAGCAGCGCCCCTGGGTGTAGGCTTCAGGTGGTCTCTGTGCAGCTCCACTCTCTCAGGGTTGTGTTGCATGGAGGTGAGGTGAGGTTAGGTTAGAGTGATGTTCTTGCTCTCATTTTGTTGTTGTCTTCTCTCCAGCCACGACTCCCTGGTTTGAGGCGTACAGGGAGAGCTTCCTCCAGTCAATGCCTGCCTCTGACCATGAGTTCCTCAACCACTACCTCGCCTGTATCCTTCTCTGCTTCAACATACTACAATAAACACTATGATCATGATAAATCAAATCTCAAAATCAAATCATTTCTAGGTAACAATTAAGTACCTGACTGTTTATTTTTTTATTACAACAAATTATATATTACCAGTGTGATCATATACAGTGCAATCGGAAAGTATTCAGACCCCTTCCCTTTTTCCACATTTTGTTACGTTACAGCCTTATTCTAAAATTGATTAAGTTAAAACAAATCCTCATCAATTTACACAATGCCCCATAGTGACAAAGTGAAAACAGGTTTTTAGAAATTTTTGCAAATGTATTAAATCTTATAAACAGAAATAACTTATTTACATAAGTATTTAGACCCTTTGCTATGAGACTGGAAATTTGAGCTCCGGTGTATCCTGTTTCCATTGATCGTCCTTGAGATGTTTCTACAACTTGATTGGAGTCCACCTGTGGTAAATTCAATTGATTGGACATGATTTGGAAAGGCACACAACCTGTCTATATAATGTCCCACAGTTGACAGTGCATGTCAGAGCAAAAACTAAGCCATGAGGTCGACGGAATTGTCCATAGAGCTCCGAGACAGGATTGTGTCGAGGGACAGTTCTGGGGAAGTGTCTGCAGCATTGAAGGTCCCCAAGAACACAGTGGCCTCCATTATTAAATGGAAGAAGTTTGTAACCACCAAGACTATTCTATTCTAGCTGGCTGCCTGGCCAACCTGAGCAATTGGGGGAGAAGCGCCTTAGTCAGGGAGGAGACCAAGAACTCGATGGTCACTCTGATAGAGCTCCAGAGTTCCTCTGTGGAGATGGGAGAAGGACAACCATCTCTGCAGCACTCCAGCAATCAGACCTTTATGGTAGAGTGGCCAGATAGAAGCCACTCCTCAGTAAAAGGCACATGACAGCCCGCTTGGAGTTTTCCTAAAGGACTCAGACCATGAGAAACAAGATTCTCTGGTCTGATGAAACCAAGATTGAACTCTTTGGCCTGAATGCCAAGGGTCATGTCTGGAGGAAACCTGGCGCCATCCCTACAGAGAAGCATGGTGGTGGTAGCATCATGCTGTGGGGATGTTTTTCAGCGGCAGGGACTAGGAGACTAGTCGGGATTGAGGGAAAGATGAACGGAGCAAAGTACGGAGATCCTTGATGAAAACCTGCTCCAGAGCACTCACGACTTCAGACTTCCAACAGATCTGTAGAGAAGAATGGTAGAAACTCCCCAAATACAGGTGTGCCAAGCGTGTAGCCTCATAACCAGGAAGACTCGAGGCTGTAATCGCTGCTAAAGGTGCTTCAGCAAGGTACACTGAAAGAGTGTGACTTCATATGTAAATGTCCTAGTTAATGTCAAACCTGTTTTTGCTTTATCATTATGGGGTATTGTTTGTAGATTGAGGGGGGAGGACGATTTAATCAATTTTTGAATCAGGTTGTAACATAACAAAATGTGGGAAAAGTCAAGGGGTCAGAGATAATGTGTTGAGCCTATAGCCTACTGCACAAATCTCAGAACTATTTTTAAAGGTCAAATGCAGCCGTTTATCTCAATATCAAATCAAAAGACGGTCTTTTCAAACAGCTCTTACACCAAAAGGGCATTATCATTTTTCAGTTTGTCCATCTGTCACTCCCCAGCTATTTCCCCTTCTCTAATTTCATCCTCTCTCCCCACCCTCCCTACTCATTATCTTCTCCTTTTGCTGCTCTCTCACTCTCCCCCCCACCTCTCTCTGGTTGTGGTTCCTTGACTGGTGCTCCTGCAGGTCTGTTGGTGGTGTCGTCCAGTGAGGCTGTACCAGTGGAGCAGTTCCTCAAGCTGTCTCAGGAGCAGCACAGGATCCAGCACAATGGAGAGTACACCAACCCCAAGTGGTTCATCCCCAACACACTCAAATACTACGTCCTCCTGCACGACATGAGCCAGGGGGAAGAACAGAGGTGGGCAATAGACGCGCACACACACTTGCATGCACACACAGTCGCGCTCTCTCGCGCTTGTCGTGGCAATTTCCTGTATTACCAAATGAGGAGAGTTATAAACCACACACCAGTCAGAGTTATACTTAAATTTAATCTTTAATCATATGAGCTTCAAAATCGCCCTTTTATTTTTTATTTTTTTTATTTCACCTTTATTTAACCAGGTAGGCTAGTTGAGAACAAGTTCTCATTTGCAACTGCGACCTGGCCAAGATAAAGCATAGCAGTGTGAACAGACAACAACACAGAGTTACACAGAGTTACACAGAGTTAAACAATAAACAAGTCAATAACATAGTAGGGGAAAAAAAGAGAATCTATATACAATGTGTGCAAAAGGCATGAGGAGGTAGGCAATAAATAGGCCATAGGAGCGAATAATTACAATTTAGCAGATTAACACTGGGGTGATAAATCATCAGATGATCATGTGCAAGTAGAGATACTGGTGTGCAAAAGAGCAGAAAAGTAAATAAATAAAAACAGTATGGGGATGAGGTAGGTAAATTGGGTGGGCTATATACCGATGGACTATGTACAGCTGCAGCGATCGGTTAGCTGCTCAGATAGCAGATGTTTAAAGTTGTTGAGGGAGATAAAAGTCTCCAACTCCAGAGATTTTTGCAATTCGTTCCAGTCGCAGGCAGCAGAGAACTGGAAGGAAAGGCGGCCAAATGAGGTTTTGGCTTTAGGGATGATCAGTGAGATACACCTGCTGGAGCGTGTGCTACGGGTGGGTGTTGCCATTGTGACCAGTGAACTGAGATAAGGCGGCGCTTTACCTAGCATAGCCTTGTAGATGACCTGGAGCCAGTGGGTCTGACGACGAACATGTAGCGAGGGCCAGCCGACTAGAGCATACAGGTCGCAGTGGTGGGTGGTATAAGGGGATTTGGTGACAAAACGGATGGCACTGTGATAAACTGCATCCAGTTTGCTGAGTAGAGTATTGGAAGCTATTTTGTAGATGACATCGAAGTCGAGGATCGGTAGGATAGGCAGTTTTACTAGGGTAAGTTTGGCGGTGTGAGTGAAGGAGGCTTTGTTGCGAAATAGAAAGCCGACTCTAGATTTGATTTTGGATTGGAGATGTTTGATATGAGTCTGGAAGGAGAGTTTGCAGTCTAGCCAGACACCTAGCTACTTATAGATGTCCACATATTCTAGGTCGGAACCATCCAAGGTGGTGATGCTAGTCGGGCGTGCGGGTGCAGGCAGCGACCGGTTGAAAAGCATGCATTTGGTTTTACTAGCGTTTAAGAGCAGTTGGAGGCCACGGAAGGAGTGTTGTATGGCATTGAAGCTCGTTTGGAGGTTAGATAGCACAGTGTCCAAGGAAGGGCCAGAAGTATACAGAATGGTGTCGTCTGCGTAGAGGTGGATCAGGGAATCGCCCGCAGCAAGAGCAACATCATTGATATATACAGAGAAAAGAGTCGGCCCGAGAATTGAACCCTGTGGTACCCCCATAGAGACTGCCAGAGGACCGGACAACATGCCCTCCGATTTGACACACTGAACTCTGTCTGCGAAGTAGTTGGTGAACCAGGCAAGGCAGTCATTAGAAAAACCGAGGCTACTGAGTCTGCCGATAAGAATATGGTGATTGACAGAGTCGAAAGCCTTGGCCAGGTCGATGAAGACGGCTGCACAGTACTGTCTTTTATCGATGGCGGTTATGATATCGTTTAGTACCTTGAGCCTTTGACTCTCAGATCAATTCAGTGTCTATAATGAATTCTGAGAGTCCCTACAAAAGAATACCAAGATCTTTTATAGCCAAGATACACCCCTCTCAACTTACATGACAGACCACAGATCTTAGGAACAGTTCACAAAGAAAGACTTTTACTTGAGAGAGGAGTATCCCATAGCCAGATAGCATTAGCTATAAATTATCGTTCAGTTTGGTCTCTAAGACGAGGTTCTAATCTCGTTCCTGGTACTTCATAGTACCAAAACATTACCTCATCCAAGGCATAACTCAATTGTCAACTCTATCTCAAGTAAAACCCCCTATTCTCCCCACTCCTGGACAAGCTCACTGAGGGGAGTGACTTGCGCACAGACATTGTGGAGCCAAGAGATAATTGGTTCCCCCTTAATCATCCCTTCACATGGTTTAACAGATACATTCACATATGAAGACAATCCTGACCTCTCCCCTCTCTGGGCCCCAAGTGACTTTTCCCTAGCTGAGAAGGGAAAAGTGCAACTGCCAACAGTATAGTCCAAAGGGAGACATTCTAATGACAAGTATCTCACATAAGCATATTATGTAAATAAAACATCTTATTTATCTATGTTACCCAACTAATTCTGATTCATCCCCCACTCGCGCTCTCTCGCGCTCTCTCGACAGCCAAGTCTATGACCTCAGCTCTTCTCTGTGTGTGTGTGGCCCTCTGCATCATTAGACCAAAAGCAGTAAAGAGGAGGGTGTTGATTCTGTTCCCCACCGGCAGTTATGGATTCCTTTCATTTTTACCAGTACACAACCTTGAATTAAAACCTCATTATTAGCACAACCTTGATGCATGAACGAACCAAGGGATGATTCATGTGGATTGAGAATGTATTTTTATAATAAAATTATGGCGGGATGTAAATCATTTTATTTTATTTTACTGTCTGTAAAAATATGGCCAGAGGCTGTTAACTGGTTGGGTTAAGTAGTAGTAGCTTTTCAAAAAAAAATCTGAGTCTATGGATTCGTCTCCGTCCATTCCTACGTTTAAAAAATGACTATAGGGGGGGAGACTATAGATCTGTCTCTGTACGTATGTTAGTCACATGATATCTCAGACACCACTGGCCTGACTTTGACAAACTTTGGGGAATGATGTGGCTGCCATGGACAGTATAGAACAAGAAGGCCCGCACACTTTTAAAGCTCCCAGTTCACCACTTTATTGACAATGTTTCCATCCAAAACGGATCTTCGTCAGGTCAAACAAACTGAGTGCTCACATCCCAAAATATACACGTTTCACCTCATATGACCATTTCGGACATGACGCATGGTGGGTGCAAAAACAATTTGTATCTGTAATAATTGAATAACAATGAGATGTGTACATGTAGTAGTTCCAGAAAATATATATATACACTGCTCAAAAAATAAAGGGAACACTTAAACAACACAATGTAACTCCAAGTCAATCACACTTCTGTGAAATCAAACTGTCCACTTAGGAAGCAACACTGATTGACAATAAATTTCACATGCTGTTGTGCAAATGGAATAGACAAAAGGTGGAAATTATAGGCAATTAGCAAGACACCCCCAATAAAGGAGTGGTTCTGCAGGTGGTGACCACAGACCACTTCTCAGTTCCTATGCTTCCTGGCTGATGTTTTGGTCACTTTTGAATGCTGGCAGTGCTTTCACTCTAGTGGTAGCATGAGACGGAGTCTACAACCCACACAAGTGGCTCAGGTAGTGCAGCTCATCCAGGATGGCACATCAATGCGAGCTGTGGCAAGAAGGTTTGCTGTGTCTGTCAGCGTAGTGTCCAGAGCATGGAGGCGCTACCAGGAGACAGGCCAGTACATCAGGAGACGTGGAGGAGGCCGTAGGAGGGCAACAACCCAGCAGCAGGACCGCTACCTCCGCCTTTGTGCAGTTACACTGGGTATATATATATCCATAGTTACCGTCTAGGACAGCCAACATTTGCACAATTACACTGATTGGCCCAATGGAGGCGTTATAGTAATCAACTGAACTTTTACTAAGCAAATCTCCTTTCCTGTTTGAGCTACAGTCATGAAATGGTGTACATATATGCAGCCCATCATAACAAGAAAGTTTCCCCATAAGGACCTATAAGCTCCGCCCATTGATTTCCAGCAAGGGGGATTTTTATTTAATTTTTTCTTCTCATTAATCCATGCAACATAAATAATTGGCCCACGGGGGGGAGGGGTGCTGCATCATTTGTGGGGGATGACATTTTTACTGTTTCACCTCACTGTAAACCAGTGGTCACCAACCGATCGACTGGCCGATCTCAAAGGCTTTCCTCGTCACCAAACATTCCTGTAAAAAGCCCAATGATAAAGCTTTACGTTCCTATTTTTTTTATTCGGTCTGCACTCTTTGTAGTAGGTGCACATGATTCAACGGCCCTGCACGCTGGTTAATTTAAGTGTTCCCGTTTTGAACCATTTCATGTGTCTGAAGGTACAAACTCTGCCTACCCGGTGCGGCCCGGAGAGCAAATCAAGTGCACCTGTCGGGCGACCGCTGGCTAATCTGATAGTTTGGATCTTCCACGAGCCTATAGCGAAGTTGATAGTCAACTCTACTAATTGAGATTTCAAAAAATTTTAAAAAACATGACTAGAGAGAGACTGTCAACGAATACAGCAAAGACCTGCTGTTTTCTTTGGGCGAGTTCCTGTTAAAGATTTGTCAGCACTGTCGACACTTCTATAAGCCATAAAACGCCCCCTCTATCCACTCACACTACAAAGTCTCGATAGGCTTGCGTTGTTATTAGTGGCTTGTCTTTCTAATTTCGAGGAGTATTTCATGTTCTCTGGTCATACGAGTAACAACATGAATTGGTGCATGAGTTAGAAATAAAGAAGTGTAACTTGAGTTTAGCCATCAGATGGAAGGTGGGGACCCCTTTTTGGTCAGTCAGCGGAGGGAGGAAGAGCAGATGGGACAGTGAGAGGCAGCCTCTCCGCTGCGCTCTTACACTCGTCCCCTCACACACTCTTTTTCTCTCTCCCTCCATCTGCTGAGATGCACCATCAGTCCAGTTTAATGAAAACACAAATGATTTACATTTGTCTCAAGTAATACAACAAATTATATATTACCAGTGTGATCATATATCTCATGTTTTGAAATATAATTTTTAAATAGTTTGAGATGAACAACATTGGCAAGGCAATTCAAGAATAGCCAATATGCAGTGATAATGTGTTGAACCTATAGCCTACTGCACAAACCTTATTAAAGGTCCAATGCAGCCGTTTTGATCTCAAAATCAAAAAAATTCTGCGGAACAAATAAGTACCATTTTTATTTTATTGTATTAAAAACTTGTTATGGCTGCATTCCCGGTAACGGGATCGATATGACAGCCAGTGAAAGTGCAGGACGCCAAATTCAAAAAACAATTCTCATAATTAAAATTCCTCAGACATACATGTGTCTTATACCATTTTAAAGGTAATCTTGTTGTTAATCCCACCAAAGTGTCCGATTTTTCAAATATGCTTTTCAGCGAAAGCACCACAAACGATTGTTAGGTCACACCAAACCACAATAAGCACAGACATTTTTCCAGCGAAAGATAGCAGTCACAAAAAGCAGAAATAGAGAGAAAATGAATCACTAACCTTTGATGATCTTCATCAGATGACACTCATAGGACTTCATGTTACACAATACATGTATGTTTTGTTTGATAAAGTTCATATTTATATCCAAAAATCTGAGTTTACATTGGCGCGTTACATTCACTAGTTCCAAAAACATCCAGTGATTTTGCATAGCCACATCGTTTCAACAGAAATACTCATCATAAATGTAGATGATAATACAAGTTATACACATGGAATTATAGATATACCTCTCCTTAATGCAACCGCTGTGTCAGATTTCAAAAAAACTTTACGGAAAAAGCAAACCATGCAATAATCTGAGACGGAGCTCAGAACAATAGTCAAATTAGCCGCCATGTTGGAGTCAGCAGAAACCAGAAATTACATGATAAATATTCCCTTACCTTTGATGATCTTCATCAGAATGCACTCCCAGGAATCTCAGGTCCACAATAAATGCTTGATTTTGTTCGATAATGTCCGTTATTTATGTCCAATTAGCTACTTTGGTTAGCGCGTTTGGTAAACAATTCCAAAGTCACAAAGCGCGTTCACTAAAACCTGACGAAATGTCCAAAAGTTCCGTAACAGTCAGTAGAAACATGTCAAACGATGTATTGAATCAATCTTTAGAATGTTGTTAACATACATCTTGAATAACGTTCTAACCGGAGAATTAGATTGACTTCAGATGAGCGATGGAACGGAGCTGCCTCTCATGTGAGCGCGCGTGGTCAAAGAATGTTCACCTCATGGCAGTGGTGACTCATTCTCCTCTCATTCAGCCCCCCTTCACATTAGAGTCATCAGACAAAGTTCTACAGACTGTTGACATCTAGTGGAAGCCGTAGGAAGTGAATACTCATTCATATCTCGCTGTGATTTCAATGGGATCTTGGTTGAAACTCGACCAGCCTCTGAATTTCCACTTCCTGTTTGGATTTTTTCTCAGGTTTTTGCCTGCCATATGAGTTATGTTATACTCAGACATAATTCAAACAGTTTTAGAAACTTCAGAGTTTTCTATCCAATACTAATAATATGCATATATTAGCAACTATGACTGAGGAGCAGGCCGGTTACTCTGGGCACCTACTCAATACTGCCCCTGCAGCCATGAAGTTAAAATGGGAAAAAATAAACAAATAGCTTCTTAGCAAAGAGACATTTATCAAGCAAGAATTTTGCTAGACTTTCTGGAA
Source organism: Salvelinus namaycush (assembly GCF_016432855.1). NCBI lineage: Eukaryota > Metazoa > Chordata > Actinopteri > Salmoniformes > Salmonidae > Salvelinus > Salvelinus namaycush. The sequence continues at coordinate 38,038,477 of NC_052316.1, forward strand.
GTGGTCTGCGTGGTGCAGGGAAAATTGAAAACTAGCTGTTAGTGGCAGAGGTTTGGAACTCTTTATTGGTCTATTAACTAAACTCCATCCCACCAAAACAGGTAGAAATTTCAGACGATCTTTTCGAACAGCTCTTACACTAAAAGGGCATTTAATTAGATTTTTTTTTTTACTAGGTGAGATTAAAATTGATTTAATTTTCATTTTTGTCAATGACCTACACAAAATATATAAAGCAGACCGAAAGAGGTTTTCCTCTCTGATTTTTCCTGTGCTTAGCTCTATTACGTTTATTTTATCCTAAAAAAACTCTCCTAGTCTTTGCCAATAACAAGCATACCCATAACATGATGCAGCCACCACCATGCTTGAAAATATGATGAGTGGTACTCAGTGATGTCTTGTGTTCAGGACATACAGTGCATTTGTAAAGTATTCAGACCCCTTGAGTTTTTCCACATTTTGTTACGTTAGAGCCTTATTCTAAAATGGATTAAAAAAAATACTCATGAATCTACAGTTGAAGTCGGAAGTTTACATACACTTAGGTTGGAGTCATTGAAACTCGTTTTTCAACCACTCCACAAATTCCTTGTTAACAAACTATAGTTTTGGCAAGTTGGTTAGGACATCTACTTTGTGCATGACACAAGTCATTTTTCCAACAATTGTTTACAGACAGATTATTTCACTTATAATATCACAATTCCAGTGGGTCAGAAGTTTACATGCGCTAAGTTGACTGCCTTTAAACAGCTCGGAAAATTCCAGGTAAGTATGTCATGGCTTTAGAAGCTTCTGATAGGCTAATTGACATCATTTGAGTCGGAGGTGTACCTGTGGATGTATTTCAAGGCCTACCTTCAAACTCAGTGCCTCTTTGCTTGACATCATGGGAAAATCAAAAGAAATCAGCCAAATCCTCAGAAAAAAGATTGTAGACCTCCACTAGTCTGGTTCATCCTTGGGAGCAATTTTCAAACGCCTGAAGGTACCACGTTCATCTGTACAAACAATAGTACGCAAGTATAAACACCATAGGACCACGCAGCCGTCATACCGCTCAGGAAGGAGACACATTCTGTCTCCTTGACATGAACGTACTTTGATGCGAGAATTGCAAATCAATCCCAAAACAACAGCAAAGGACCATGTGAAGATTGCTGGGGGAAACGGGTACAAAGTATCTATATCCACAGTAAAACGAGTTCTATATCGACATAACCTGAAAAGCTGCTCAGCAAGGAAGAAGCCACTGTTCCAAAACCGCCATAAAAAAGCCAGACTACGGTTTGCAACTGCACATGGGGACAAAGATTGTACTTTTTGGAGAAATGTCCTCTGGTCTGATGAATGGAACTGTTTGGCCATAATGACCATCGTTATGTTTGGAGGAAAAATGGGGAGGCTTGCTAGCTGAAGAGCACCATCCCAACTGTAAAGCACGGGGGTGGCAGCGTCATGTTGTGGGGGTGCTTTGCTGAAGGAGGGACTGGTGCACTTCACAAAATAGATGGCATCATGAGCGAGGAAAATTATGTGGATATATTGAAGCAACATCTCAAGACATCAGTCAGGAAGTTAAAGCTTGGTCGCAAATGGGTCTTCCAAAAGAACAATGACCCCAAGCATACTTCCAAAGTTGTGGCAAAATGGCTTAAGGACAACAAAGTCAAGGTATTGGAGTGGCCATCACAAAGCCCTGACCTCAATCCCATAGCAAATCTGTGGGCAGAACTGAAAAAGCATGTGCGAGCAAGGAGGCCTAGAAACCTGACTCGATTACACCGGCCCTGTCAGGAAGAATGGGCCAAAATTTCACCCAACTTATTGTGGAAGGCTACCCGAAGCGTTTGACCCAAGTTAAACAATTTAAAGGCAACACTACCAAATACAAATGGAGTGTATGTAAACTTCTGACCCACTGGGAATGCGATGAAAGAAATAAAAGCTTAAATAAATCATTCTCTCATTTTTATTCTGACATTTCACATTCTTAAAATAAAGTGGTGATCTTAACTGACCTAAGACGGGGAATTTTTACTAGGATTAAATGTCAGGAATTGTGGAACTGAGTTTAAATGTATTTAGCTAAGGTGTATGTTAACTTCCGATTTCAACTGTACACACAATACCCCATAATGAGAAAGTGAAAAGAGGTTTTTAGACATTTTTGCAAATGTATTAAAAATAGAAAATAGAATTACCTAATTTGCGTAAGTATTCAGACCCTTTGCTACTAGACTCGACATTGAGTTCTGGTGCATCCTGTTTCCATTGATCATCCTTGAGGTGTCTACAATTTGATTGGAGTCCACCTGTGGTCAATTCAATTGATTGGACATGATTTGAAATGCCACACCCCTGTCTATGTAAGGCCCACAGTTGACAGCGCATATCAGAGCAAAAACCAAGCCATGAGGTCGAAGGAATTGTCCATAGAGCTCCGAGATAGGATTGTGTCGAGGCACAGATCTGGGGAAGGGTACCAAAACATGTCTGCTACATTGAAGGTCCCCAAGAACACAGTGGCCTCCATTATTAAGTGGAAGAAGTTTGGAACCACCAAGACTCTTCCTAGAGCTGGCTGCCCGGCCAAACTGAGCAATCGGGGGAGAAGGGCATTGGTCAGGGAGGTGACCAAGAACCCGATGGTCACTTTGACAGAGCTCCAGAATTCCTCTGTGGAGATGGTAGAACCCTCTGACAACCATCTCTGCAGCCCTCCACCAATCAGGCCTTTATGTAGAGTGGCCAGACTGAAGCCACTCTTCAGGGCACATGACAACCTTGGAGTTTGCCAAAAATCTCCTAAAGACTGACCATGAGAAACAAGATTCTCTGTTCTGATAAAATTCCGGCCAAAGAGTTAAATTTTATTTGACCTTTTTTTAACTAGGCAAGTCAGTTAAGAACAAATTATTATTTTCAATGACGGCCTCAGAACGACAGATTTGTACCTTGTCAGCTGGGGGATTTGAACTTGCAACCTTTCGGTTACTAGTCCAACGCTCTATCCACTATGCTACCCTGCCGCCCCAATGCCAAGCGTCATGTTTGGTGGAAACCTGGCACCATTTCTATGGTGGTGGCAGTGTGATGCTGTGGGGATGTTTTTCAGCGGCAAAGACTGGGAGACTAGTCAGGAAAGATGAACAGAGCAAAGTACAGAGAGATCCTTGATGAAAATCTGCTCCAGAGCACTCAGGACCTCAAAGTGGCATCTGGAGAAGTCTCTGAATGTTCTTGAGTGGCCCAGCCAGAACCCGATCGAACATCTCTGGAGAGACCTGAAAATAGCTGTGCAGTGACGCTCCCCATCCAACCTGACAGAGCTTAAGTGGATCTGCAGAGAAGAATGGGAGAAACTCCCCAAATACAGGTGTGCCAAGCTTGTAGTGTCATACCCAAGAAGACTCGAGGCTGTAATCGCTGCCAAAGGCGCTTCAACAAAGTACTGAGTAAAGGGTCTGAATTCTTATGTAAATGTAACATTTAAGTTTTTAATTTAACAGATTTGCTAACGTTTCTAAAAACCTATTTTTACTTTGTCATTATGGGGTATTGTGTTTAGATTGAGACGGGGAAAAACTTAAATCCATTTTAGAAAAGGCTGTAACGTAACAATATGTGGAAAAATTCAAGGGGTCTGAATACTTCCTGAATGCACTGTATATCAAACACAAAAGTCATGTTTTTGACTGCACTGGGCCTTGAATAGTTTAATGTTTCATTGGCTTACATTTTTAAGTCATGTAAAAAATAAATCTATATACTTGATTTCAGCCCAAAAGGACTGCTTTAAACTGTTAATGTGTCATTCTTAGCCTGTCATTGTAATTGTATATATTTTTTTTCTCTCTTGTGCTCTCAGAGCTGACTCTGTGTATGAGGATATGAAGCAGAGGTATGGTTCTCAGGGTTGTTACCTTCTGAAGATCAACTCTCGTACAGCAGCAGCAGGAACAGATGAACAGATACCGGACCCATGGAGCCAGTACCTTAACAAGAGCAGTCTGCAAAGCCAGGTACGGTAGAGCCCAGACGAAGTTTTCCAAGTATCTAATTCAGTGGTCACCAACCGGTCGACCGCATTCAACTGGTCGATCTCCAAGGCATTTCTAGTCGATCGCCAAACATTTCTGTAAAACCAGAGGCGGCGCTCCTAGTGGCCGGAGACTTTAATGCAGGGAAACTTAAATCAGGTCTACCAAATTTCCATCAACATGTTAAATGTGCAACCAGACGGAAAAAAATTCTAGATCACCTGTACTCCACACACAGAGACGTGTACAAAGCTCGCCCTCCATTTGGTAAATCTGACCACAACTCTATCCTCCTGATTCCTGCTTACAAGCAAAAATTAAAGCTGAAATCACCAGTGACTCGGTCTATAAAAATGTGGTCAAGATGAAGCAGATGCTAAACTACAGGACTGTTTTGCTATCACAGACTGGAACATGTTCCGGGATTCTTCCGATGGCATTGGAGTACACCAAATCAGTCACTGGCTTTATCAATAAGTGCATCGAGGACGTCGTCCCCACAGTGACTGTACGTACATACCCCAACCAGAAGCCATGGATTACAGACAACATTCACACTGAGCTAAAGGGTAGAGCTGCCGCTTTTAAGGTGCGGGACTCTAACCCGGAAGCTTACAAGAAATCCTGCTACGCCCTGCGACGAACCATCAAACAGGCAAAGCATCAATACAGGACTAAGAATTAATCATACTACACCGGCTCCGACGCGCGTCTTATGTGGCAGGGCTTGCAAACTATTACAGACTACAAAGGGAAGCACAGCCGCGAGCTGCCCAGTGACACGAGCTAAATCACTTCTATGCTCGCTTCTAGGCAAGAAACACTGAGGCATGCATGAGAGCATCAGTTGTTCCAGGCGACTGTGTGATCACGCTCTCCATAGCCGACGTGAGTAAGGCCTTTAAACAGGTTAACATACACACGGCTGCGGGGCCAGACGGATTACCAGGACGTGTGCTCCGGGCATGTGCTGACCAACTGGCAGGTGTCTTCACTGACATTTTCAACATGTCCCTGATTGAGTCTGTAATACCAACATGTTTCAAGCAGACCATCATAGTCCCTGTGCCCAAGAATACAAAGGCAACCTGCCTAAATGACTACAGACACGTAGCACTCACGTCTGTAGCCATGAAGTGCTTTGAAAGGTTGGTAATGGATCACATCAACACCATAATCCCAGAAACCCTAGACCCACTCCAATTTGCATACCGCCCAAACAGATCCACAGATGATGCAATCTCTATTGCACTCCACACTGCCCTTTCCCACCTGGACAAAAGGAACACTTATGTGAGAATGCTATTCATTGACTACAGCTCAGCGTTCAACACCATAGTACCCTCAACTCATCACTAAGCTAAGGATCCTGGGACTAAACACCTCCCTCTGCAACTGGATCCTGGACTTCCTGATGGGCCGCCCCCAGGTGGTGAGGGTAGGTAGCAACACATCTGCCACGCTGATCCTCAACACTGGAGCTCCCCAGGGGTGTGTGCTCAGTCCTCTCCTGTACTCCCTGTTCACCCACGACTGCACGACTCCAACACCATCATTAAGTTTGCAGACGACACAAGTGGTAGGCCTGATCACCGACAATGACGAGACAGCCTATAGGGAGGAAGTTAGAACTGGCCGGGTGGTGCCAGAATAACAACCTATCCCTCAACGTAACCAAGACTAAGGAGATTATTGTGGACTACAGGAAAAGGAGGACCGAGCACGCCCCCATTCTCATCGACGGGGCTGTAGTGGAGCAGGTTGAGAGCTTCAAGTTCCTTGGTGTCCACATCAACAACAAACTAGAATGGTCCAAACACACCAAGACAGCCGTGAAGAGGGCACGACAAAGCCTATTCCCCCTCAGAAAACTAAAAAGATTTGGCATGGGTCCTGAGATCCTCAAAAGGTTCTACAGCTGCAACATCGAGAGCATCCTGATTGGTTACATCACTGCCTGGTACGGCAACTGCTCGGCCTCTGACCGCAAGGCACTACAGAGGGTAGTGCGTACGGCCCAGTACATCACTGGGGCTAAGCTGCCTGCCATCCAGGACCTCTACACCAGGCGGTGTCAGAGGAAGGCCCTAAAGATTGTCAAAGACCTCAGCCACCCCAGTCATAGACTGTTCTCGCTACTACCGCATGGCAAGCGGTACCGGAGTGCCAAGTCTAGGACAAAAAGGCTTCTCAACAGTTTTTACCCCCAAGCCATAAGACTCCTGAACAGGTAATCAAATGGCTACCCGGACTATTTGTATTGTGTGTGCCCCCCCCCCCAACCCCTCTTTTTACGCTGCTGCTACTCTCTGTTTATCATATATGCATAGTCACTTTAACTATAAATTCATGTACATACTACCTCAATTGGGCCGACCAACCAGTGCTCCCGCACATTGGCTCACCAGGCTATCTGCGTTGTGTCCCACCCGCCAACCCCTCTTTTACGCTACTGCTACTCTGTTCATCATATATGCATAGTCACTTTAACCATATCTACATGTACATACTACCTCAATCAGCCTGACTAACCGGTGTCTGTATGTAGCCTCGCTACTGTATATAGCCTGTTTTTTTACTGTTTTATTTCTTTACCTACCTATTGTTCACCTAATACCTTTTTTGAACTATTGGTTAGAGCCTGTAAGTAAGCATTTCCTTGTATTCAGCGCACGTGACAAACTTGGATTTGATTTGAAAAACCCAACGATAAAGCCTTGTGTTCCTATTTTTTTTATTTATTAGTCTCTGGTTGTTGGTGGTAGGTGCAGCCAATTCCGCTGCCCTGCGCGCAGGGTAGTCAAACTGTACCGGGTAGGCGAACTGTACCAGTCTGAAGGAACAAACTCTGCCTTTTCGGTGGACTTGGAGAGGAAATCAAGTGCACTATGCCTCCCCTGGCCAATCAGATTGCTCAGATGACCCGAGTCTGCAGTAACGTAGCAGGCATAAAAGAAAGCTACGGCAAAATTGATACCGTGAGATTTCAAAACGTTTAAAACCATGACTAGAGACAGACTGTTAACGAATACAGCAGAGCTGCTGTTTTTGAGTGAGTTCATGTTTAAGTTCTTACTCAGCACTGTCAACACTTTGTATTCAACACTTTTATAACCTATAAAATGCATGTTCTTCCTATTTCCACTCAGCGCTACAACAAGCAGTGCAGCAGTAATGAATGAGTAGGAAAGTGTATCTATAAGCTTGCGTTGTTATTATTAGCGGCTTGGGTCTTTTTTAATATCAAGGAATATTTCACTTTCTCTGTTCATAGGAGTAATAACATTAATTTGTGCATGAGGCAGAAGTAATGCGGTGCGACTTGTTTCGCCATCAGCTGGAAGACGGTGTACCTTTTTGGTCAGTGGAGGAAAGAGAGAGCGGAGGGATGTTGAGAGACGCTCCCTCAGTCTGCTGTCTCTCCCTCCGCTGAGACTGACCATCAGATGCAGGCACCATCAGCCCAGTAAAATAAAAAATAGAATTATTTAAATGCATCCTTACTCATCTGTGCCTCACAAGTAATACAACAATGGATTTATTACCGGTGTGATCATATAGCCTACCTCAAATTTTGAAATATATATTTTTTTTAAAGTCCCAAACAACAATGCATTGGCAGGTAAATTCAAGCAAAGCCAGTATGCGGTGATAATGTATTGGGCCTATAGCTTAGTGCACAAACCTCATTGCTACAGTACTGTTTTTAATTGGTTAATGTTGCATAGGCTTACATTTTAAGTCATGGTAATAAAAAAAATCAGAGCGGTAGATCTCGGCATGCATTTTGACTCAGAAAATTCTCTTGACTTAGCAAAGGTTGGTGACCACTGATCTAATTGTCAGTTCCTAATGTACTGTAGCAGATAACTGACCATACCATTGTCGGGTTCATTAGGACACTTCGCAAAGGAAAGGAGTGTGACTTATTAGACAAGTTCAGTTAGTACCTTCCCGTTTTACTCAGTTTCTGAGCACTTCTTGAGCCGACCAATAAATTGGTTGACTGATTTATCGGCTGATATCAGCCATTCACAGAAATATTTGTGTCGGTCTATATTACGCCGATATTATATACATATAGAATGAACAAATACGTTTGCTCATTTGTGGTTATTTTTTGAATTTATTCCTATTCCATTTTCAGTTGAAATATATAGCCTATATATTTTCTATTGAATAACTAATTTACTTCATGGTTTCAGTAAGGAAACAGTTTTGTAATGAACACCTAATGTATGCTTGTCATAACAAGCTCTCATTGTGAGGTTGCCATGAATTGTTTCTTAACATGACCTTGTTGTAAAGCACTGTAGTGAATCTACTCAATACAAATGCTGATTCTAACATCTAGGGGTGATATTATGAACGGCATCTTATTGGGTTTCACTGCATTCTTATTGAAGAGTTTAGTTTTTTAGGTTTACTTTGTGACAAAGTTTAATTCATTCAGCCCTCGTGTATTAGGGTACTTGTGGTGCTTCAGTACAAACACTTACGCATTTTTATCCAGTGCCATAGATATACAAATCTTTAAGTTTTACCAAAGAATGTAAACTGAACAACTGTTTCGTATTTATAGAGGATATACAGTGCATTCGGAAAGTTTATACCCCTTCACTTTTTCCAAAACAAAATGTACGTTACAGCCTTATTCTTAAATTGATTAAATAAGTTCAGCAAAAAAGAAATGTCTGTTTTTTCAGGACCCTGTCTTTCAAAGATAATTTATAAAAATCCAAATAACTTCACAGATCTTCATTGTAAAGGGTTTAAACACTGTTTCCCATGCTTGTTCAATGAACCATAAACAATTAATGAACATGCACCTGTGGAACGGTCGATAAGACCCTAACAGCTTAGACGGAAGGCAATTAAGGTCACAGTTATGAAAAGTTAGGACACTAAAGAGGCCTTTCTACTGACTCTGAAAAACACCAAAAGAAAGATGCCCAGGATCCCTGCTCATCTGCGTGAATGTGCCTTAGGCATGCTGCAAGGAGGCATTAGGACTGCAGATGTGTCCAGGGCAATAAATTGCAAAATCCGTACTGTGAAACGCCTAAGATAGCACTACAGGACGGACAGCTGATCGTCCTCGCAGTGGCAGACCACGTGTAACAACATCTGCACAGGATGTCACCGGCAACAACGTTGCCTATGGACACAAACCCAAAGTCGCTGGACCAGACAAGACTGGCCAAAAGTGCTCTTCACTGACGAGTCGCAGTTTTGTCTCACCAGGGGTGATGGTTGGATTCGTGTTTATCAGCGAAGGAAGGAGCATTACACAGAGGCCTGTACTCTGGAGCGGGATCGATTTGGAGGTGGAAAGTCCGTCATCGTCTGGGGCGGTGTGTCACAGCATCATCAGACTGAGCTTGTTGTCATTGCAGGCAATCTCAACGCTGTGAGTTACAGGGAAGAAATCCTCCTCCCTCATGTGGTGCCCTTCCTGCAGGCTCATCCTGACATGACCCTCCAGCATGACAATGCCATCAGCCATACTGCTCGTTCTGTTCGTGATTTCCTGCAAGACAGCAATGTCAGTGTTCTGCCATGGCCAGCAAAGAGCCCGGATCTCAATCCCTTTGAGCACGTCTGGGACCTGTTGGATCGTAGGGTGAGGGCTAGGGCCATTCCCCCCAGAAATGTCCGGGAACTTGCAGGTGCCTTGGTGGAAGAGTGGGGTAACATCTCACAGCAAGAACTAGCAAATCTGGTGCAGTCAATGAGGAGGAGATGCACTGCAGTACTTAGTATCAGGTGTGGCCACCAGCTGCATTGACTTACTTTTGATTTTGATTTTGATTTTGACCCCCCCCCCCCCCCCCCCCCCCCCAGGGACACATTATTCCATTTCTGTTAATCACATGTCTGTGGAACTTGTTCAGTTTGTCTGTTGTTGAATCTTATGTTCATACAAATATTTACACATGTTAAGTTTGATAAATAAACGAAGTTGACAGTTTTTTTTATTTTTTACTGAGTTTAGTTTTTTTCCCCTCATCAATCTACACAGAATACCCTGTAATGACAAAGCAAATGTATAAAAAATCTACACTGAGATATTACATTTATATAAGTATTCAGACCCTTTACTCAGTACTTTGTTGAAGCACCTTTGGCAGCTATTCCAGCCTCGAGTCTCCTTGGGTGTGACGCAACAAGCTTGGCACACCTGTATTTGGGGAGTTTCTCCCATTTTTCTCTGCAGATCCTCTCAAGCTCTGTCAGGTTGGATGGGGATCGTCGCTGCACAGCTATTTTCAGGTCTCTCCAAAGATGTTGGATCGTGTTCAAGTCTGGGCTCTGGCTGGGCCACTCAAGGACATTCAGAGACTTCTCCAGAAGCCATTCCTGCATTGTATTTGGGTCATTATCCTGCTGGAAGGTGAACCTTTGCCCCAGTCTGAGGTCCTGAGCCCTCCGGAGCAGGTTTTCATCAAGGATCTCTCTGCACTTTGCTCTGTTCATCTTTCCCTCAATCCTAACTAGCCTCCTAGTCCCTACTGCTAAATAAAATCCCCACAGCATGATGCTGCCACCACCATTCTTCACAGTACGGATGGTGCCATGTGTCCTCCAGACGTGACTCTTGGCATTCAGGCCAAAGAGTTCAATCTTGGTTTCATCAGACCAGAGAATCTTGTTCCTCATGGTCTGAGAGTCCTATAGGTGCCTTTTGGCAAACTCCAAGTGGGCTGTCATGTGCGTTTTTACTGAGGAGTGGCTTCCATCTGGCCACTCTACCATAAAGGCCTGATTTGGTGGAGTGCTACAGAGATGTTTGTCCTTCTGGAAGGTTCTCCCATCTCCACAGAGGATTTCTAGAGCTCTGTCAGAGTGACCATTGGGTACTTGGTCACCTCCCTGACCAAGGCCCTTCTCCCCCGATTGCTCAGTTTGGCCAGGTGGCCAACTCTAGGAAGAATCTTGGTGGTTCCAAACTTCTTCCATTTAAGAATGATGGATGCCATTGTGTTATTGGGGACCTTCAATGCTACAGACATGCTTTGGTACCCTTCCCCAGATCTGTGCCTCGACACAATCCTATCTCGGAGCTCTACTGACAATTCCTTTGACCTCATGGCTTGGTTTTTGCTCTGACATGCACTGTCAACTGTTGGACCTTACATAGACAGGTGTGTGCCTTTACAAAATAATTTCCAATCTATTTAATTTATCACAGGTGGATTCCAAGTCGTAGAGACATCTCAAGGGTAAAGGATGGATCGACGCAATGGATCGAGTCTCATAGCAAAGGTCTTAATACTTATGTAAATAAGGTATTTCTGTTTTATTTTTAATACATTTGCAAACATTAAAAAAAAATGTTTTCGTTTTGTTATTGTGTGTAGATTGATTGGGAGACTTTTTTTTAAGTAAGGCTATAATGTAACAATGCGGAAAAAGTCAAGGGGTCTGAATTCTTTCCCGAATGCACTGTAGTTTGTATTTGTGGTTTACTAGATAACCACAAAAAAAAAATCTTAAATAATGTTCATTTTAATATTTAGTTGAATTATAATTTAGAGTATCATTTGGACCACAATTTGTGATAAAAGGGCCTGTTTTTCATTACACCTAAAAAAATAATAAAAAAATAAATACAGTACCAGTCAAAAGTATGGACTCCTACTCACTCCTACTCGCAGGGTTTTTCTTTCTTTTTTCTACATTGTAGAATAATATTGAAGACATCAAAACTATGAAATAACACACATGGAATCATGTAGTAAGCAAAAAAGTGTTAAACAAAGTAGCCACCCTTTGCCTTGATGACAGCTTTGCACGCTCTTGACATTCTCTACCAGCTTCACAAGGAATGCTTTTCCAACAGTCTTGAAGGAGTTCCCACATCTGCTGAGCGCTTGTTGGATGCTTTTCCTTCACTCTGCGGTCCAACTCATCCCAAACCATCGATATTGGGTTGATGTCAGGTGATTGTGGAGGCCAGGTCATCTGATGCAGCACTCCATCACTCGCCCTTACATAGCCTGGAGGTGTGTTTTATGTCATTTTCCTGTTGAGAAACAAATGATAGGATGGCGTAACGCTGGTGTGGTAGCAATGCTGGTTAAGTGTTCCTTGAATTATAAATAAATCACTGACAATATTACCAGCAATTCACCATCACACCACCACCTTGCTTCACGGTCGGAACCACACATGAGATCATCCATTCAGCTACTCTGTATCTCACAATGCACTGTGGTTGGAACTAAATATTTCTAATTTGAACTCATCGTACCAAAGGACAGATTTCCACCGGTCTAATGTCCGTTGCTTATGTTTCTTGTCCCAAACAAGTCTCTTCTTATTGGTGTGGTGTCTTTGCAGCAATTCGACCATGAAGGCCTGATTTCATGCAGTCTCCTCTGAACAGTTGATGTTGAGATGTGTCTGTTACTTGAACTCTCTGAAGCATTTATTTGGGCTGCATTTTCTTTGGCTGGTGACTCTGAACTTATCCTCTCCAGAAGTTACTCTGTGTCTTTCTTTCCTGTGGCGGTCCTCATGAGAGCTATTTTCATCATAGGCTTGATTGTTTTTGCAACTGCGCTTTAAGAAACTTTCAAAGTTCTTGAAGGTCAATCAATCCAGAAAATTTCAAGTAATGATGGACTGTTTCTCTTTGCTTATTTGAGCTATTTTTGCCGTAATATGGACTTGGTCTTTTACCAAATAGTTTTATCTTCTGTTTACCATGGAAAGAAATTCCACAAATTAACTTTTAACAAGGCACACCTGTTAATTGAATTGCATTCCAGGTGACTACCTAATGAAGTTGGTTGAGAGAATGCCAAGAGTGTACAAAGCTGTCAAGGCAAAGGGTATAAAATATTTTGATTTAACACTTTTTTGGGGGGTTACTATATGATTCCATGTGTGTCATTTCATAGTTTGGATGTCTTCACTATTATTCTACAATGTAGAAAATAGTAAAAATAAAGATTAACCCTGGAATGAGTAGGTGTCAACTTTTGACTGGTACTGTATTTTAGCAGATATATCGTTAATCGTTGACTATTGCCTCCCTAAAATCGGTATCAGTATTGGATCTAAAAATCCCATATCGGTCAGGCTCTACTATCTTCAGTTTCGTGCCTATTGATCATGACCCATATATTGTCATGTTTGCTCCTGGCTGTTCTAGGATCAGTCTGAGGAGCCAGCCCCAACCCCTGTAGTGGTGAACAACACGGCTGTAGAGAACAACGTAGGAGGAGCACCAGAGATGGACGGACATGACTCGGCAGAGAATGGTGAGCTTAGCCACTTAGAAATACTCAGGAGCTGAAGATTTCATATCATTACTCACTCTTGGGGTGGCAGTTAGCCTAGTGGTTAGAGCGTTGGACTAGTAACCGAAAGGTTGCAAGATCGAATCCCCAAGCTGACAAGGTAAAAATATGTCGTTCTGCCCCTGAACAAGGCAGTTAACCCACCGTTCCTAGGCCGTCATTGTAAATAAGAATTTGTTCTTAACTGACTTGCCTAGTTAAATAAAGGTATAATAAAAAATAAAAAATCTAACTGACATGCACATACTTGTGGTCCTGTGTGGCTCAGTTGAACAGAGCCTGGCGCTAGCAACTCCAAGGTCGTTGGCTCAGTGGGATTGCATATACATATATATATGTTGTGTATCCGTCTCATTCTCCCTTACTGAAAGATTGAAGGATCTGTAGTTGAGTTTAATTATTTAATCCAGATGGAGAAACTATATGCTCATTACTAATCCATCTGAAGCATGCGTGGGTTGACAATGTATTGTTTATTCAGATGTAGTTTCTATGAAGTCTAGACACACACCCTCATTTGAAGTCTGCCTAGGTTCTTGACAATACTTTGTTTATCCAGACGGAATCTCCCAACAGTCTGGACACACACCTTTACATTGTTGACATTGTGTGTTGTTGTTGACAATGTTTTGTTTATCAGACGGAGTCTCTGTAAACAGTCTGGACAACACCCACCCTCTCCAGCTGGAGACTGCCATTGACATGCCCGGTAGCCTGGACTCCCTCAGGGCTATCGCCGCGGAAACCAACACTACGACAGTCTACACGGGAGTGGCGGCGGGCACCAGCCATGGGGCATGTCTAACGCTGAACGACCACAACCGCCTCAGACTATTCATCCAGGAATTTACCTTCAGGGGACTACTACCTCACATAGAGAAGCACATTAGACAGCTCAATGATCAGGTAGACACACACACACACAAGATGACCATGAGACCGCTCAGCTACCACGGTTTACCACTGTGTTGTCTTGTATTGTCATATTTTTGGTAACTGTCCCCTGACTACTGCCATATCTAAGCATATGTACTTCCTGTCAGTTGGTTTATTGATTAATCGGTCAGGGTGTATTGACACAAAAATAGCAGCGAAATCCTGGAAGGACTGATTAATGATAGGACACAATCTATTATATGGCCTTAGGCATTCTAATGATCTGATCTCATTCCCTCTCTCTCCCTCCTTCCCCTCCGTCTGTAGCTGGTCTCCAGGAAAGGCTTGAGTCGCTCTCTGTTCTCAGTCACTAAGAAGTTGTTTGGAGGAGGGAAAGTTCCAGAGAAGAGTATTGCTGAACTGAAGAACACTTCCGGCCTTCTGTAAGTACATCACCCTCCTTCTCCTCTTCACTGTCCCCTTCCTCCTCTCCCTCTGAGATACCTACTCCAGCCCTCATCGTCCACATACAACACCCGTTCTGCCATTCACTTTTGGTTAAAGGTCCTCAAAGCACACACATCCCTGGGTCGCTCCTCTTTTCAGTTCGCTGCAGCTAGCGACTGGAACAAACTGCAAAAAACACTCAAACTGGACTGTTTTATCTCCATCTCTTCATTCAAAGACTCCATCATGGACACTCTTACTGACAGTTGTGGCTGCTTCGCGTGATGTATTGTTGTCTCTACCTTCCTGCCTTTGTGCTGTTGTCTGTGTCCAATAATGTTTGTACCATGTTTTGTGCTGCTACCATGTTGTCATGTGTTGCTGCCTTGCTATGTTGTCTTAGGTCTCTCTTTATATAGTGTTGTGGTGTCTCTTGTCCTGATGTGTGTTGACATATATTTATTTATTATCCCAGCTCCCAGCCTTTTGGTAGGCTGTCATTGTAAATATGAATTTGTTCTTAACTGACTTGTTAAAAAAAAAAAAAAAGTGTAATCTACATCATGGATGGGCAGGGCTACTGGTGGCCAGCAGGTCTTATTTTTTTGGAGGAACTCAATCGGTGTCTCAATTTACTGTTCAGAGGTAGAATACACAGTGTGCAATTTGGAAATTTGGTTGTGCATCAGCAGTTTCTCTTATGTCAGGGGGGCCCAAAATGCTAGTGCCGGGCCAGCGCTGTATGGATGTGGGTTTGCAGAACCGCGAGTCATAGTGGCCCTTCGTGATGAGTTCAGATTTTTTTGTTTCCCCCACAAAAATGTTTTGCCCGTCTCTGATCTACTTCACCAGTAGCAAGGAGGTTATCCAGTTAGCTGTGGTCTTGGTACTTACTATCACATTTCTCACTGACCAGTGCTTTGAAAGATGGCAAGGTTCTCTCATTAACAGATTACACCTCGGATTCCACAATCAATCAATCAAATGTATTTATAAAGCCCTTTTTACATCAGCCAATGTCATAAAGTGCTATACATAAACCCAGCCTAAAACCCCAAACAGCAAGCAATGCAAATGTAGAAGTACGGTGGCTAGGAAACCTAGAGGAACCAGGCTCTGAGGGGTAGCCAGTCCTCTTCTGGCTGTACCGGGTGGAGATTATAACAGAACATGGCCAAGATGTTCAAAGATGACCAGCAGGGTCAAATAATTATAATCACAGTGGTTGTAGAGGGTACACCTCAGGAGTAAATGTCAGTAGGCTTTTCATAGCCGAGCATTCAGAGTTAGAGACAGCAGGTGCGGTAGAGAGAGTCGAAAATAGCATGTCCGGGACAAGGTAGCACTTCCGGTGAACAGTTCACTGTCTGGTACATACGGTATGAACACAACCACCAGGTAAGTTGACTGAACACATTCTCATTTACAGCAATGACGTGGGGAATAGTTACAGGGGAGAGGGGATGAATGAGCCAATTGTAAGCTGGGGATGATTAGGTGGCCATGATGGTATTATGGGCCAGATTTTGGAAATTAGCCAGGACACCGGCGTTAACACCCCTACAATAAGTGCCATGGGATCTTTAGTGACCACAGAAGGTCAGGACACCCGTTTAATGTCCCATCCGAAAGACGGCACCCTACACAGGGCAATGTCCCCAATCACTGCCCTGGGGCATTGGATTTTGTTTTTGACCAGAGGAAAGGGTGCCTCCTACTGGCCCTCCAACACCACTTCCAGCAGTATCTGGTCTCTCATTCAGGACCAGGATCAACCCTGCTTAGCTTCAGAAGCAAGCCAGCAGTGGGATGCAGGGTGGTATGCTGCTGGCTGTATGTCTGGTACATACGGTATGAACACAATCACACATTTACTGAGTTAAACCGTCCATGTGTCCAATCAGAGGTGCAGAATAAGAGGATAGAGAGAGAGAGAACTCAAAGATTAGCTTTAGGCTTTCACCCAAGACAGTGTATATGTACAGTGCATTCGGAAAGTATTCAGACCCCTTGACTTTTCCCACATTTTATTAAGTTACTTATTCTAAAATTGATTAAATCGTTTTTTCCCCCTCATCAATCTACACATGATACCCCATAATGACAAAGTCAGGTTTTTATAAAAAAAAAAAAAGAAATATCACATTTACATACAGTACCAGTCAAAAGTTTGGACACCTACTCATTCCAGGGTTTATCTTTATTTTTGACTATTTTCTACATTGTAGAATAATAGTGAAGACATCAAAACTATGAAATAACATACATGTAGTAACCAGAAAAGTGTTACCAAATCAAAACATATTTTATATTTGAGATTCTTTAAAGTAGCCACCTTTTGCCTTGACAGCTTAGCACACTTTTGGCATTCTCTCAACCAGCTTCATGGGGTAATCTGTTTGAGCCAATCAGTTGTGTTGTGACAAGGTAGTGGTGGTATACAGAAGATAGCTCTATTTGCTAAAAGACCAAGTCCATATTATGGCAAGAACAGCTCAAATAAGCAAAGAGAAATGACAGTCCATCATGACTTTAAGACATGAAGGTAATTTCAAGAAGTTTCTTCAAGTGCTATGATGAAACTGGCTCTCATGAGGACCGCCACAGAAAAGGAAGACCCAGAGTTAACTCTGCTGCAGAGGATAAGTTCATTAGTTACCAGTCTCAGCAATGAGCAATTATCTGCACCTCAGAGTTCAAGTAACAGACACATCTCAACATCAACTGTTCAGAGGGAACAGCGTGAATCAGGCCTTCATGGTCGAATTGCTGCAAAGAAACCACTACTAAAGGACACCAATAAGAAAGGAAAGGGAAGAGACTTGTTTGGGCCAAGAAACACGAGCAATGGACATTAGACCGGTGGAAATCTGTCCTTTGGTCTGATGAGTCCAAATTTGAGATTTTTGGTTCCAACCGCCGTGTCTTTGTGAGACGCAATGTAGGTTAATGGATGATCTCTGCGTGTGTGGTTCCCACTGTGAAGCATGGAGGAGGATGTGTGGGGGTGCTTTGCAGGTGAAACTGTCTGATTTATTTCGCCCCAGTCTGAGGTCCTTAGCGGTCTGGAGCAGGTTTTCATCAAGGATCTCTCTGTACTTTGCTCCGTTCATCTTTCCCTCGATCCTGACTAGTCTCCTAGTCCTTGCTGCTGAAAAACATCCCCACAGCATGATGCTGCCACCACAATGCTTTACCGTAGGGATGGGGCCAGGTTTCCTCCAGACGTGACGCTTGGCATTCAGGCCAAAGAGTTCAATTTTGTTTTTTATCAGACCAGAGAATCTTGTTTCTCATGTTCTGAGAGTCTTTTAGGTTCCTTTTAGCAAACTTCAAGCGGGCTGTCATGCCTTTTTACTGAGGAGTGGCTTCCATCTGGCCACTCTACCATAAAGGCCTGATTGGTGGAGTGCTGCAGAGATGGTTGTTTTTCTGGAAGGTTCTCCCATCTCCACAGAGGAATTCTGGAGCTCTGTCAAAGTAACCATCGGGTTTTTGGTCACCTCCCTGACCAAGGCCTTTCTCCCCCGATTGCTCAGTTTGGCCGGGCAGACAGCTCTAGGAAGAGTCTTGGTGGTTCCAAACTTCTGCCATTTTAAGAATGATGGAGGCCACTGTGTTATTGGGTACGTTCAATGATGCAGACATTTTTTGGTACCCTTCCCCAGATCTGTGCCTCGACAATCCTATCTCTGAGCTCTTCGGACAATTCCTTCGACCTCATGGCTTGGTTTTTGTTCTGATATGCACTGTCAACTGTGGGACCTTTTATATTGACTGGTGTGCCTTTCCAAATCATTTCCAATCAATTTAATTTAAAAACGCAGCACACTACTGCTCATGCTCCCAGGTGATATTTATTTACTTGAAGTTTCCTCTCAATGTCCCCTCCCCTGCGTGACATCTTTACCATTTCTATTCCAATGTATCTCAGAGATCTAATAAGATGTCCAGCTTGTACAAAATGACAAGCAACCAGATTTTGCCTACAAATCCAGCACCTGCGGAAAGTACCTGCATGTGCATATGTCCTTCAGCTTTTGTAGAATCAATTGAATTTGCCACAGATGGACTCCCATTTAAGTTGTAGGAACATCTCAAGGATGATCAATGGAAACAGGATGCACCTGAGCTCAATTTCGAGTCTCATAGCAAAGGGTCTGAATACTTATGTAAATAAGATATTTGTTTTTTATTTCTAATATATTTGCACAAATTATAACAAACTTTTTTCCCCCTTGTCATTATGGGATTTTGTGTGTAGATTGAGGATTTTTTTTTATTTAATCAATTTTAGAATATGGCTGTAATGTAACAACGTGAAAAAAAAGTCAAGGGGTCTGAATGCTTACCGAATGCACTGTACAGTTTGGATGTGTCCCAAATGGCACCCTATTCACTACAGTGCACTACTTTTGACCAGAGCTTTGTTGGCCCTGGTCAAACGTATTGCTGTCAATAGGAGAATAGGGTTCCATTTGAGTCTGACTTTGTTTTCTAACACCTCCACCTATACCTCAGCTGAGTATATGACCTCTGCCCTCTGCCCTGTGTAATATCATCAGCTATCATCCAGAAGCCCCTGAGCTGCAGATCAGGAAGATGGCTGACCTGTGTTTCCTGGTTCAGCACTATGAGCTGGCCTACAGCTGCTACCACACGGCCAAGAAGGACTTCTTATCTGACCAGGCCATGCTCTATGCCGCTGGGGCGCTGGTGAGAACACACACACAGAAAGGGAGAGAGAGATGTGGCGCGCACACACACACTGTTGTGGAAATTCTAATCAATAAGGAGGAGAGACAAGGTCAATCACTGATCAGGATATTACTTTATTCACAACTTATTTATAATGCGGCATAGAGTAATTGCTCTGCAATAATGAGGCTGGTGACTCAACAGCGAGCAGCTCTGACATACAAAGAATGCAAAATATATTTTATAGCAAAGATACACCTTCTTAGTCTACATGACAAACAACAGATGTATGGAATGGGTCACAAGGTGATACTTGATATATGAGAAAGCAGTATCCCCCAGCCAGATGGGATTTGTTATGAAGACTTTTCTTATTGTACAGAGTTAGCCCCCTAAGATCTCGTCCCTGGTACTTCACAGTACAGAAACAGCAACTCATTCTATGGCATAAATCAATTGTAAAGTCCTGAGGGGAGTGAGCCTCTGGGTTATACACTATCCCAAGATAGGTGCCACATCAGAGATGACGTACAGTGGTTCCAGACACTACCCCACACATCTTTTCTCAGACCTGATCTCCCCCAAGGTCAAAGGGAGTGAGTGGCGCACAGACATTCTGGAGACAAGTAATTGGTTCCCCATTTAATCACATGGTTTAAAATAGGTAAAGACACATTCACATATGAAGACAATGTTCCAGCCTGTCCTCTTCTCTTTCTGATATTCTGCATAGCAACAGGGACATGTGATAGACAAGCCTGATTTCTCCCCTCTCTGGGCCCCAGATGACTGGGGCCCATATGAGGGAGGAAGTGCAACTGCTAACACCAGAGTCCAAAGGGATACATTCTAATAACAAGAGTTCAACAGTTCAATCAAATAAGCATATTATGCAGATAATCTATATTACTGAGCTAATTCTGATTCTTCTGCCACAACACTCAAAGAGAACCTACACAGATAAACAAGTGAATACTGTACACGCTCACACACACGTCACATGCACACACACAGTACATTGTCATGAAGGTACAGGTGCGTGTGTTTGAGACTCTTATAGCCAGAATATTTTTGACAGTCTGATGTGGTCTGGAGCTGTGACGTGTCCCTTCCTATCCTCCACACACCCACCATATTACCACTTATGACACTCAACACTAATTGTTATTTAGATATATGAGAAATGGATACATTTTAAATGGTTATCATTCTCCTCTCATATTGCTGCACCCTCTTTCTCGTTATCTCTCTCTCTTTCTCTCTCGCTCTCTGTCGGTCTGTCTATAGGAGATGGCAGCAGTGTCTGCGTTTCTCCAGGGTGGGGCTCCACGGCCGTATCCAGCACACTATATGGACACGGCAATTCAGACCTACAGAGATGTGTGCAAGTACGGCATTAACACACACAGCTGCATGTGTTGTCACAAAAACACACATTGATTAACAATATCCAGTAAGCTAAAATACCCAGCCTCATAGCTCAACAGCCGCATACAAGTCACAAAATACACAACTACAATGCACTGGCTCTCCCATTCCTGTGGTAGTGTGTATGAATGTTTTATAAATGTCACCCCCTACAGGAACAAGGTCCTAGCTGAGCGTTGTGCTCTGTTCAGTGCTGAGGTACTGAAGAGTCAGGCCAAGTACTCTGATGCTGCTACCCTCCTCATCAAGATGACCAGTGAGGTGAGAAGTACACACTACTTCTCATTGGGACCACAGGTTCTATGTTTTTATTCTGTAGATTGACCTCTGGCTCTGTGCATCTCTGTGGAAGTCAGATTATTGAATGTTACGTGTATCATATACAGTTGAAGTCGGAAGTTTACATACACTTAACTCGTTTTTTTTAACCACTCCACAAGTTTCTTGTTAACAAACTATAGTTTTGGCAGGACGGTTAGGACATCTACTTTGTGAATGACACAAGTAATTTATCCAACAATTGTTTACAGACAGATTATTTAACTTATAATTCACTGTATCACAATTCCAGTGGGTCAGAAGTTTACATACACTAAGTTGACTGTGCCTATAAACAGCTTGGAAAATTCCAGAAAATTGTCATGGCTTTAGAATCTTCTGATAGGCTAATTGACATCATTTGAGTCAATTGGAGGTGTACCTGTGGATGTATTTCAAGGCCTACCTTCAAACTCAGTGCCTCTTTGCTTGACATCATGGGAAAATCAAAAGAAATCAGCCAAGACCTCAGAAAGAAGATTGTAGACCTCCACAAGTCTGGTTCATCCTTGGGAGCAATTTCCAAATGCCTGAAGGTACCACGTTCATCTGTACAAACAATAGTACGGAAGTATAAACACCATGGGACCAGGCAGCCATCATACCGCTCAGGAAGGAGACGTGTTCTGTCTCCTAGATATGAACGTACTTTGATGCGAGAATTGCAAATCAATCCCAGAACAACAGCAAAGGACCTTGTGAAGATGCTGGAGGAAACGAGTACAAAAGTATCTATATCCACAGCAAGGAAAAAGCCACTGCTCCAAAACCGGCATAAAAAAAGCGGACTACGGTTTGCAACTGCACATGGGGACAAAGATCGTACTTTTTGGAGAAATGTCCTCTGGTCTGATGAAACAAAAATAGAACTGTTTGGCCATAATAACCATTGTTATGTTTGGAGGAAAAAGAGGGATGCTTGCAAGCCAAAGAACACCATCACATCTGTGAAGCACTGGGGTGGCAGCATCATGTTGTGAGGGTGCTTTGCTGCAGGAGGGACTGGTGCACTTCACAAAATAGATGACATCATGAGCGAGGAAAATTGTGGATATATTGAAGCAACATCTCAAGACATCAGTCAGGAAGTTAAAGCTTGGTCGCAAATGGGTCTTTAAAATGGACAGTGACCCCAAGCATACTTTCAAAGTTGTGGCAAAATGGCTTAAGGACAACAAAGTCAAGGTATTGGAGTGGCCATCACAAAACCCTGACCCCAATCCTATAGAAAATATGTGGGCAGAACTGAAAAAGCGTGTGCGAACAAGGAGGCCTACAAACCTGACTCAGTTACATCAGCTCTGTCAGGAGGAATGGGCCAGAATTCACCCAACTTATTGTGGGAAGCTTGTGGAAGGCTACCAGACACGTTTGACCCAAGTTAAGCAATTTAAAGGCAATGCTACCAAATACAAATGGAGTGTATGTAAACTTCTGACCCACTGGGAATGTGATGAAAGAAATAAAAGCTGAAATAAATAATTCTCTCTACAATTATTCTGACATTTCACATTCTTAAAATAAAGTGGTGAATCTAACTGACCTGAGACAAGGAATTTTTACTAGGATTAAATGTCAGGAAATGTGAAATACTGAGTTTAAATGTATTTGGCTAAGGTGTATGTGAACTTCTGACTTCAACTGTATGTGTGAAACTTTTGTAATGTTGCTGCCTGCCACTGTCTTGAACAGGTCTCTCTGTACAAATTAATGTTAAATTAATGTGTGTGTGTGATAGGTCCATGGTATTAACTAACCTGTCTAACTATGTCTCAATCTCGCTCTCAGGACTCTGATCTGTGTTCTGCCCTCCTATTGGAGCAGGCAGCCCACTGCTTCATTAACATGCGAAACCCCATGGTCAGGAAGTTTGCCTTCCACATGATCCTGGCAGGACACCGCTTCAGCAAGGCAGGACAGGTGAGTGGAACACAACTTGTGTTTGTGCATATTTGTGTTTGTGCGTACCTGTGTTTGTGCATGTGTGTGTGTTAACCACAGCCAGGCCTTTTAAAAACAGAACAAGGTTATTCATGTTTGCTGACATTTATTACTAATTAAAAAAAAACATTTGATCACCAGATGAACAGAACAAGGTGATCTGAGAGACTGGTGATTTACAGGTAGCTAGGTGGGTCAGAGAGGTTTAAGACTTTTGTAGTCTTCTATGTTCAGAGCAGCATGATGTGAATGAAGTTCTAGAACCGTTAGAGCATTCCATTTATAACTTTTGACTGATTGTTCTCTTTCCCTCTCGTTTTCCCCTCTGTTCTGTCATTTTCTGCTTTGCTTTTCTTTCTTTCTTTATGTTCCATCTTCTTGCTCTCCCTCTCTACCTGTACCTCGTTCCCTCTTCTCCACCCTCTCTATCCCTCTTTCCCCCTCACTGTCTTCGTCCCCCCTACATGCCACCTCTCTCTCACTCGCTGTAGAAGCGCCATGCGTTGCGGTGTTACTGCCAGGCCATGCAGGTATATAAGGGTAAAGGCTGGTCCCTGGCTGAGGACCATATCAACTTCACTATCGGCCGCCAGTCCTTTACGCTGCGCCAACCAGAGAACGCTGTCTCAGCCTTCAGACACATCCTCACCAACGACAGCCAGCAGACCTCCACACAGCAGGGAGCCTTCCTCCGGGAGTACCTCTACGTCTACAGGGTAACACTCACAATGTTAATACAACCCTATCACAACCTTAAAACAACCTTAACACATTGATTGCAGGGAGCCTTCCTCATAGACATGAAAACAAGATGACAACACAACCTATACATAACCGCAATACAACCTCAGGGAGCCTTCCTTAGAGTGTACCTCTATACCCATGAACAAGGCCTTGGCGTGATAGACTGTTATGTCACACTCTGTCCCACTGTTTCTGAAGAAACATTCACCTGAAATCTGACAATTCATCTCAAATATGTGGACATACACACTACAGAACTGGTCCTTCACAAACCTGTTATATTAGTACTGCTCTCTGATTAATACATCAAAGTACTTGAAGCCTATGCGTCAGCCCCAGAATCTCGATGTCATTTAACAGAGTTTGGTTATTAAAATAAGTTGCTTCTAGTAGACTTCTAGTGTGTGCTTTTAGGAATCGGAAATGTGCTGAGCTTTGTCTGGATGAGTCAGTGCTTGTGCATTTGTGTGTGTGTGTGTGCGCGCGTGTTCTTACCCTCCACTATGGCCAGTGAGGAAGCTGTGTGTGTGTGTGCGAGCTGAACCCAATTTTAAGTCTGATTATTATAACACTAACTCAGCATGCAGAGTCCGATAGTGAGTCTTGCACAGGCTATATTTTAGTGTGTGTGTGATGTTCGGCTTCAGTGTGTGTTAACAGTATGTTCTTACTCTACCTGTTCCTCCAGAATGTGCCAGGGGTGTGTGAGGTGGCACTACCCCAGCTGCCCCTACCCTGCATCAACAGCTCTGCTACCAGGGTCTACTTTGGCCACGAACGCCGCCTGGCAGAGGGTAAGACTGACACACACAAATTTCACCGCCAAGCATTGCTCCCCAGTCACATATTTAAAGCTGCTAAATAACTGTATGTGTATGTATATATATATATGTTAAACAAAGGTCGTTCAAAGTAGCCACCCTTTGCCTTGATGACAGCGTTGCACACTTGTCATTCTCTCAACCAGCTTCACATGGAATGTTTTTCCAACATTCTTGAAGGAGTTCCCACATGCTGAGCACTTGTTCGCTTTTTTTCCTTCATTCTGCGGTCCAACTCATCCCAAACCATCTCAATTTGGCTGAGGTCGGGTGATTGTGGAGGCCAGGTCATCTGATGCAGCACTCCATCACTCTCCTTTGTCAAATAGCCCTTACACAGCCTGGAGGTGTGTTTTAGGTCATTGTCCTGTTGAAAAACAAATGATAGTCCCACTAAATGCAAACCAGATGGGATGGTGAATCGCTGCATAATGCTGTGGTAGCCATGCTGGTTAAGTGTGCCTTGAATTCTAAATAAATCCCCTGACAGTGTCATCAGCAAAGCACCATCACACCACCACCTCCATGCTTCACGGTGGGAACCACACATTCGAGGATCATCTGTTCACCTACTCTGCGTCTCACAAAGACACGGCAATTGGAACCAAAAATTGACTCATCAGACCAAAGGACAGATTTCCACCGGTCTAATGTCCATTGCTCGAGTTTCTTGGTACAAGGAAGTCTCTTCTTCTTATTGGTGTCCTTTCAGTATTCGTTTCCTTTCAGCAATTCGACCATGAAGGCCTGATTCACGCTGTTTCCTCTGAACAGTTGATGTTGAGATGTGTCTGTTACTTGAACTCTGTAAAGCATTTATTTGGGCTGCAATTTCTGAGGTGCAGTTAACTAATGAACTTATCCTCTGCAGCAGAGGTAACTCTGGGTCTTCCCTTCCTGTAGTGGTCCTCATGAGAGCCAGTTTCATCATAGTGCTTTGCGACTGCACTTTGTAGAAACGTTCAAAGTTCCCGTGCGCGTCGTCAGTGGTTGCGGGGGGGGGGGCGTGTGTGCGTGTCGTCGGTGTGCGTGTCGTCGGTGTGCGTGTCGTCGGTGTGCGTGTCGTCGGTGTGCGTGTCGTCGGTGTGCGTGTCGTCGGTGTGTGTGCGCGTGTCGTTTGTGTGTGTCGTCATCGGTGTGCGCGTGTCGGTGTGGGTGCGTGTCGTCGGTCGGTGTGTGTGTGCGTGTCGTCGGTGTGTGTGTGCGTGTCGTCGGTGTGCGTGTCGTCGGTGTGTGTGCGCGTCGTCAGTGGTTGCGGGGGGGGGGGGGGGGGGCGTGTGCGCGTGTCGTTTGTGTGTGTCGTCGTCGGTGTGCGCGTGTCGGTGTGGGTGTGTCGTCGGTCGGTGTGTGTGGGTGCGCGTTGTGGAAAGGGTGCGTGCCGTGGGCGGGTGCGCGCCGTCGTCTGTGTGTGTGTCGTCGTCTCTCTGTGTGTGTGTCAGGGTTTCCGTTATGAAATGTGGCACTAGACATTTGGACTGCAGCACTTTTAATTTACACTGGGGATATGGCTGATCATTCTATTCATTGTCTTCTCTTTACAGCACACTTTACAAACAATGTTTTCCCACGATTTAATTTTTAAATATTGGGATATGCCTGGCTGGTTGGTCTTCTCTATATTTCACTGACAGTCTCAACTCAACAATCATCTATTTGGTATTTGCAGCACACTATGCCTTTCCTTCCGACTTTAGGGATTACGATTTAAAACACTCCAATTTATTTAATGATCCTCTGTGGCCAAATCATGCTTTAGTAGCCTATTTGGAAGGATTTTATTTATTTCTGTATGGACAGGAGTGGGTTAATTAGGTAGGCTAATTAGGTGAGTAGACTCATTTGGCAATTTAATTAAATTTACTTAGGGAAAGCTTAGCTTCCCCTAACCTTATAGAAAGGCCACCTATGAGCCTATGTCAATCTACTATCTCCCGTAGTACAAAAGTTGACCTATTATGTTGGTCAGCTTCTTGAGAAATAAATAGCCCAAACAGACTCTGGGACAGTTCTGGGACGATAGATCACAAATTAATACAACCACTAGGATACATAATAAAATGTGAACTAAAACGTTTTGCTTGAAATGTTGATCAATTATTATTTCTTAACATTATTAGCACAGCAATGCGCTCAAGGCAGTAGGCTACACGCGAATGTGCATTTGGCTACTAGACAAGGAAAGAAAGTTGAAAACCAATAGAACAGGAGAGAAATAGGCTACGGGTTTCAGTAATTGCCTCCATATGGTCGTGTTTTTGCCTGGGCTGCTTTGTAGCGAGGCAAAAAATACCTCGTATGTAGTAAGACATTCAGGTTTCAAATAATTAAGTAGCTATATGTTTTCAAAATCAATACTGCCTCCAGCTCATTGCAAAGTGGTGTGTGATGCATTGATGAACCCTGCCTTCCGTTGCCTATGCATTTGAATGGCGAATGGTGCTTCAATTACCAGTTGAGAAATTTAAATATTAGCTATTTTTAATGGTAACCCCAAAAATATTTTTTGTATAACATTGCATTTAGAATTGTTGCGCAATGATTGGCTTATAAAAGTGCTGCCTGACAGATTTTCTGCTAAAAGGCTCCATCTGTATGCTGTGTGTGATTTAATGAATTTAACACCAATTTAATTCTACGAAATTATTCAAATGAACCCATAGACAGATGAGCATGACCCTTCAAATGTATTTACATCAGCTGGTATTTCCATCAATGAATGCCCCAAAAAGCATTATTTCGCGATCGGGTTTTGGTTCATCTTCATCTCTTGGTGTATGACTACTTTAAAACGTTTAGTATTTGGTCCCATATTCCTAGCACGCAATGACTACATCAAGCTTGTGACTACACACTAGTTGAATAGATTTGTTTTGGTTGTTATGTTTTGCCCAATAGAAACAGAATGGTGAATGATGACTTTAGTAGTTGAGTAGATAAGATATTTCTGAACACTTCGAAATTAATCCTGATAATGAAGATTAGAGGCTTCAACAACACGATAACCTATCACCATTACCAATAACAGGGGAGATTAGCATTTTTTTGACACAATACGTTATTCACCATTCAATTCCAAAATGCTGCAGTATTGAGCCAAATTGAATATTTTAGCTTCACTGTCCAAATGCATACGGAGGGTAGTGTATGTATCCCTTTTGCACCAACCCACTCACACAGTAATTGTTTTGATCCACAATGTCCTTGTCAAGTTGTGTTATTAATATATTGAATTTCCCAGGCAGAAGTCTATGTTCTACTGGATAGTGCTTGTTTGATCCATAATGACCTGATTGATTGATCAATTTATTTCTTGTGATATTGGTTATTGATCAGGTGAGAAGCAGGCTGCCACCCATGTGTCCTTGGACCAGGAGTTTGACCGGGACCTAGCTGCCGTGTGGCAGGACCTCGAGGAACAGGTGGTTGCCGCCGCCAACCGTGGGGTTGTCCCGTCAACGTTCTACTCTACCCAGTGCTGCCTCAACAGTCAGACGGACAATCTCCACTTCCCGCTGGCTGTAGTAGAAGGTAAGAACAGTTACTCTCCTCCGTACAACACCTCTCCCATTTCCTCATCACTTTTCGTATCTCATTTTCTCATTAAAGAATGAGTCTGGAAACTCGATAGTTAGCCCACACAACCCCATACCTGCACCCACACACACTGAGTGTATAAAACATTAGGAACACCTGCTTTTCATGACAGACTGACCAGGTGAATCCAGGTGAAAGCTATGATCCCTTATTGATGTCACTTGTTAACCTCTAACGAGCCTCAACCCCGGATCCGGGATCCGGGATCACCCCCCACCCCCCCCCCACACTGATTAGCATCGCTAGCATAGCGTCACAATTAAATAGTAGCATCTAAATATCATTAAATCACAAGTCCAAGACACCTAATGAAAGATACAGATCTTGTGAATAAAGCCACCATTTCAGATTTTTAAAATGTTTTACAGGGAAGACACAATATGTAAATCTATTAGCTAAACACGTTAGCAAAAGACACAATTTTTCTTTGTCCACCATTTTTTCTCTCCACCAGTAGCTATCACCAATTCGGCTAAACTAAGATATTGATAGCCACTAACCAAGAAAAAACCTCATCAGATGACAGTCTGATAACATATTTATGGTATAGGATAGGTTTTGTTAGAAAAATGTGCATATTTCAGGTATAAATCATAGTTTGCCATTGCAGCCACCATCACAAATCTCACCAAAGCGACTAGAATTACTACAGAGAGCAACTTGTATTACCAATTTACTCATCATAAAACATTTCTTAAAAATACACAGCACATTGCAATGGAAAGACACAGATCTTGTGAATTCAGACAACATTTCAGATTTTCTAAGTGTTTTACGGCGAAAACACAATAAATCGTTATATTAGCATACCACATATGCAAACGTTACCCCAGCATGAATTCAAGCCAAAGAGAGCGATATCGTTATCATCGCCAAAATATATTAATTTTTTCACTAACCTTCTCAGAATTCTTCCGATGACACTCCTGTAACATCATATTACAACATACATATAGAGTTTGTTCGAAAATGTGCATATTTAGCCATAAAAAAACGTGGTTATACAATGAAAATAGTAGCAAAACAAGCCTGGAAATGTCGGTCGCCATCTTTGAGTGATCTAGTTTAATCAAAAGCTAATCATATACTTGACTAAAAAATACAGGGTTGACAGGAATCGAAAGACAAATTAGTTCTTAATGCAATCGCTGATTTACATTTTTTAAATTATCCTTACTTTTCAATACAGGTTGCGCCAAGCGAAGCTATACAAAACAAAATGGCGGCATAAGCGTTTAACATTTTTCGACAAACACGATTTATCATCATAAATTGTTCTTACTGTGAGCTGTTCTTCCATCAGAATCTTGGGCAATGAATCCTTTCTTGGGTCTAATCGTCTTTTGGTCGAAAGCTGTCCTCTTGCCATGTGGAAATGCCCACTAACGTTCGGCATGAACTGGAAACGTGCCCAGCGGTTCAAAGTGTCTCAGAAATAAATGCCTCAAAATCGCACTAAACGGATATAAATTGCTATAAAACGGTTTAAATTAACTACCTTATGATGTTTTTAACACCTCTAACGAGTAAAAACATGACCGGAGAAATATTACTGGCTAAACAAAAGCTTGGAAGGAGGCGAGTCCGACGTCCTTCGTGCGCCAGGCGCAGGCAGCAAAGGGAAGCTACTTCCGGTATTTGCTGTTTTATACAGCCCCTGATTGCGCAATCGACTCCATTCAAAGCGTCATCACGTACTGACATCCAGGGGAAGACGTAAGAAGTGTCTGTTTCTCCATAGCATTTACAGGGACCTTTAAACTGACTCCAGATCAGGGGCCAAGATGTCTGAAATCTGACTCCCTGTCATGAAAAGTGCTGTAGAAGGAGTTCTGTTCAACTCAGAGACAAAATTCCAACGGCTATAGAAACTAGAGAGTGTTTTCTATCCAATAATAATAATAATATGCATATTGTACGAGCAAGAATTGAGTAGGAAGCCGTTTAATCTGTAGAGCAAATTATGCTAATGCGAAACAGCACCCCCTATAGTGGCAAGAAGTTAATAACCTTTTTATGGCTAGGGGTTCCGCTAGCGGAATGTTTCGACAACATCCGGTGAAATGGCAGAGCGCGAAATTCAAAAAGAAATTACTAGAAATATTTTACTTTCATACATTCACAAGTGCAATACACCAAATTAAAGCTTAACTTCTTGTTAATCTAGCCATCGTGTCGGATTTCAAAAAGGCTTTACGGCGAAAGCACACCATGCGATTATGTTAGGACAGCGCCTAGCCACAAAAAACCATACAGACATTTTCCAGCCAAGGAAAAGGCTCACAAAAGTCAGAAATAGTCGGCGCAACCTGTCCTGGGACGTCTTCCTGGGTCCTCTGAGGTGGTTCCAGATCTCTCCGCCATTCCCGCGGAGTACCAGGATCTCCGGGAGGTGTTCAGCAAGTCCCAGGCCACTTCCCTTCCTCCGCACCGTCCCTATGACTGCGGGATTGACTTTCTCCCTCGCACCACGCCGCCCTCGGGGTGTCTGTACTCGCTGTCGGGACCTGAAACCAAGGCTATGGAGGACAACATTGGACTCCCTAGCTACTGGATTTATCCGTCCCTTTTCCGCTGGCGCAGGGTTCTTCTTCATGGAGAAGACAGACAAGACCCTGCTCCCGTGCATTGACTACCGGGGATTCAATGACATCACTGTAAAGAACCGTTATCCACTACCACTCATTTCCTTGGCCTTTGAGCCGCTCCAGGGGGGGCCACTGTGTTCTCCAAGCTGGATCTACATAACGACTACCACCTGGTGCGGATATGAGAGGGCGACGAGTGGAAGACCACCTTCAACATGGCCAGCGGCTACTATGAATATCTGGTCATGCCCTTTGGCCTCACCAACGCCCCTGCTGTGTTCCAGGCTCTGGTGAATGACATTCTCTGCAACATGCTGAACCGGTTCGTCTTCGTCTACATTGAAGAAATCCTCGTCTTCTCCCGCTCCCCCCAAGAACACGTACACCATGTCAGGCAGGTTCTCCAGCGCCTTCTGGAGAATCAGTTGTTCGTTAAGGTGGAAAAGTGTGAGTTCGATCCCTCCACCATTCCCTTTCTGGGCTACATCATCTCTGCTGGGAGCGTCAAGATGGATCCCGAGAAAGTGAAGGTGGTGGGGGATTGGCCTCAGCCTACGTCCATGGTGCAGCTGCAATGCTTCCTGGGGTTCGCCAACTTTTATTGCCGCTTTTATCCAGGGTTACAGCACCCTGGCCTCCCCCGTCTGCCCTCACCTCTACCAAGGTTCCATTCACGTGGTCCACGGTCTCGGACCGGGCGTTCCGGGACCTTAAACACCGCTTTACCACGGCTCCAATCCTGCTTCATCCGGACCCTTCCCATCAGTGGTGGTGGAGGCCGACGCTTCGGATGTCGAAGTGGGGGCTGTATTGTTCCAACGTTCTGCACTGGACCTTAGGCTGCATCCCTGTGCCGCCTTCTCCCACCGCCTCACCGCCACGGAGAGGAATTACGATGTGGGGAATCGGGAGCTTCTCGCGGTGAAGATGGCATTGGAGGAATGGAGTTACTGGCTCGAAGGGGCAGAACATCTGTTCATTGTGTGGACGGACCACAAAAACCTGGATTATCTCCGCACTGCCAAGCGCCTCATCTCCAGGCAGGCGAGATGGGCCCTGCTGTTTACCCGGTTCAACTTTTCCCTCTCCTACCAGCCGGGGTCCAAGAATGTCACGCCGGATGCCCGGTCTCGCCCCTATAACCCCACAGCTACCACCCCGGAGCCCGAGATCAGCCATCAAATCAAATGTACACTGCTCAAAAAAATAAAGGGAACACTAAAATAACACATCCTAGATCTGAATGAATGAAATATTCTTATTAAATACTTTTTTCTTTACATAGTTGAATGTGCTGACAACAAAATCACACAAAAATTATCAATGGAAATCATATTTATCAACCCATGGAGGTCTGGATTTGGAGTCACACTCAAAATTAAAGTGGAAAACCACACTACAGGCTGATCCAACTTTGATGTAATGTCCTTAGAACAAGTCAAAATGAGGCTCAGTAGTGTGTGTGGCCTCCACGTGCCTGTATGACCTCCCTACAACGCCTGGGCATGCTCCTGATGAGGTGGCGGATGGTCTCCTGAGGGATCTCCTCTCAGACCTGGACTAAAGCATCCGCCAACTCCTGGACAGTCTGTGGCGTTGGTGGATGGAGCGAGACATGATGTCCCAGATGTGCTCAATTGGATTCAGGTCTGGGGAACGGGCGGGTCAGTCCATAGCATCAATGCCTTCCTCTTGCAGGAACTGCTGACACACTCCAGCCACATGAGGTCTAGCATTGTCTTGCATTAGGAGGAACCCAGGGCCAACCGCACCAGCATATGGTCTCACAAGGGGTCTGAGGATCTCATCTCGGTACCTAATGGCAGTCAGGCTACCTCTGGTGAGCACATGGAGGGCTGTGCGGCCCCCCCAAAGAAATGCCACCCCACACCATGACTGACCCACCGCCAAACCGGTCATGCTGGAGGATGTTGCAGGCAGCAGAACGTTCTCCACGGCGTCTCCAGACTGTCACATGTGCGTGTGAACCTGCTTTCATCTGTGAAGAGCACAGGGCGCCAGTGGCGAATTTGCCAATCTTGGTGTTCTCTGGCAAATGCCAAACGTCCTGCACGGTGTTGGGCTGTAAGCACAACCCCCACCTGGGGACGTCGGGCCCTCATACCACCCTCATGGAGTCTGTTTCTGACCGTTTGAGCAGACACATGCACATTTGTGGCCTGCTGGAGGTCATTTTGCAGGGCTCTGGCAGTGCTCCAGCTGCTCTTCCTTGCACAAAGGCGGAGGTAGCGGTCCTGCTGCTGGGTTGTTGCCCTCCTACGGCCTCCTCCACGTCTCCTGATGTACTGGCCTGTCTCCTGGTAGCGCCTCCATGCTCTGGACACTACGCTGACAGACACAGCAAACCTTCTTGCCACAGCTCGCATTGATGTGCCATCCTGGATGAGCTGCACTACCTGAGCCACTTGTGTGGGTTGTAGACTCCGTCTCATGCTACCACTAGAGTGAGAGCACCGCCAGCATTCAAAAGTGACCAAAACATCAGCCAGGAAGCATAGGAACTGAGAAGTGGTCTGTGGTCACCACCTGCAGAACCACTCCTTTATTGGGGGTGTTTTTTCTTGCTAATTGCCTATAATTTCCACCTTTTGTCTATTCCATTTGCACAACAGCATGTGAAATTTATTGTCAATCAGTGTTGCTTCCTAAGTGGACAGTTTGATTTCACAGAAGTGTGATTGACTTGGAGTTACATTGTGTTGTTTAAGTGTTCCCTTTATTTTTTTGAGCAGTTTATTTATATAGCCTTTCTTACACCAGCTGATATATCAAAGTGCTGTACAGAAACCCAGCCTAAAACCCCAAACAGCAAGCAATGCAGGTGTAGAAGCACGGTGGCTAGGAAAAACTCCCTAGAAAGGCCAAAACCTAGTAAGAAACCTAGAGAGGAACCAGGCTATGGGGGGGTGGCCAGTCCTCTTCTGGCTGTGCCGGGTGGAGATTATAACAGAACATGGCCAAGATGTTTAAATGTTCATAAATGACCAGCATGGTCAAATAATAATAATCACAGTGAACAGGTCAAGGTTCCATAGCCGCAGGCAGAACAGTTGAAACTGGAGCAGCAGCACGGCCAGGTGGACTGGGGACAACAAGGAGTCATCATGCCAGGTAGTCCTGAGGCATGGTCCTAGGGCTCAGGTCCTCCGAAAGAGAGAAAGAGAGCATACTTAAATTCATACAGGTCACCGGATAAGACAGGAGAAATACTTCAGATATAACAGACTGACTCTAGGCCCCCGACACACAAACTACTGCAGCATAAATAGTGGAGGCTGAGACAGGAGGGGTCAGGAGACACTGTGGCCCCATCCGATGATACCCCCGGACAGGGCCAAACAGGCAGGATATAACCCCACCCACTTTGCCAAAGCATAGCCCCCACACCACTAGAGGGATATCTTCAAACACCAACTTACCATCCTGAGACAAGGCCGAGTATAGCCCACAAAGATCTCTGCCACGGCACAACCCAAGACAGGAAGACCACGTCAGTGACTCAACCCACTCAAGTGACGCACCCCTCCCAAGGACGGCATGGAAGAGCACCAGTAAGCCAGTGACTCAGCCCCTGTAATAGGGTTAGAGGCAGAGAATCCCAGTAGAGAGAGGGGAATCGGCCAGGAAGAGACAGCAAGGGCGGTACGTTGCTCCAGTGCCTTTCCATTCACCTTCACACTCCTGGGCCAGACTACACTCAAGCATAGGACCTACTGAAGAGATGAGTCTTCAGTAAAGACTTAAAGCTTGAGACCGAGTCTGCGTCTCTCACATGGGTAGGCAGACCATTCCATAAAAATGGAGCTCTATAGGAGAAAGCCCTGCCTCCAGCTGTTTGCTTAGAAATTCTAGGGACAATTAGGAGGCCTGCGTCTTGTGACCATAGCATACGTGTAGGTATGTACGGCAGGACCAAATCGGAAAGATGGGTAGGAGCAAGCCCATCTAATGCTTTGTAGGTCTGCAGTAAAACCTTGAAATCAGCCCTAGCCTTAGCAGGAAGCCAGTGTAGAGAGGCTAGCACTGGAGTAATATGATCAATTTTTTTTGGTTCTAGTCAGGATTCTAGCAGCCGTATTTAGCACTAACTGAAGTTTATTTTGTGCTTTATTCGGGTAGCCGGAAAGTAGAGAATTGCAGTAGTCTAACCTAGAAGTGACAAAAGCATGGATACATTTTTCTGCATCATTTTTGGACAGAGAATTTCAGATTTTTGCAATGTTACGTAAATGGAAAAAAGCTGTCCTTAATCAAATCAAATTTTATTTGTCACATACACATGGTTAGCAGATGTTAATGCGAGTGTAGCGAATAGCTTGTGCTTCTAGTTCCGACAATGCAGTAATAACCAACGAGTAATCTAACCTAACAATTCCACAACTACTACCTTATACACACACAAGTGTAAAGGGATAAAGAATATGTACATAAAGATATATGAATGAGTGATGGTTGAAACAGTCTTGATATGTTCGTCAAAATTGAGATCAGGGTCCAGAGTAACGCTGAGGTCCTTCACAGTTTTATTTGAGACGACTGTACAACCATCAAGATTAATTGTCAGATTCAACAGAAGACCTCTTTGTTTCTTGGGACCTAGAACAAGCATATCTGTTTTGTCCGAGTTTAAAATTAGAAAATTTGCAGCCATCCACTTCCTTATGTCTGAAACACAGGCTTCCAGCGAGGGCAATTTTGGGGCTTCACCATGTTTCATTGAAATGTACAGCTGTGTGTCATCCGCATAGCATTATGTTTTCCAATGACATCCCCAAGAGGTAAAATATATAGTGAAAACAATAGTGGATATATAGGCCGATAGTTGTTTTATATTTTCTGGGTCAAGGTTTGGCTTTTTCAAGAAAGGCTTTATTACTGCCACTTTTAGTGAGTTTGGTACACATCTGGTGGATAGAGAGCCATTTATTATGTTCAACATAGGAGGGCCAAGCACAGGAAGCAGCTCTTTCAGTAGTTTAGTTGGAATAGGGTCCAGTATGTAACTCGAAGGTTTAGAGGCCATGATTATTTTCATCATTGTGTCAAGAGATATAGTACTAAAACACTTGAGTGTCTCCCTTGATCCTAGGTCCTGGCAGAGTTGTGCAGACTCAGGACAACTGAGCTTTGGAGGAATACGCAGATTTAAAGAGGAGTCCGTAATTTGCTTTCTAATGATCATGATCTTTTCCTCAAAGAAGTTCATGAATTTATTACTGCTGAAGTGAAAGCCATCCTCTTCTGGGGAATGCTGCTTTTTAGTTAGCTTTGCGACAGTATCAAAAAGACATTTCGGATTGTTCTTATTTTCCTCAATTAAGTTGGAAAAATAGGATGATTAAGCAGCACTGAGGGCTCTTCGATACTGCACGCTACTGTCTTTCCAAGCTAGTCGGAAGACTTCCAGTTTGGTGTGGCGCCATTTCCGTTCCAATTTTCTGGAAGCTTGCTTCAGAGCTCGGGTATTTTCTGTATACCAGGGAGCTAGTTTATGACAAATGTTTTTAGGGGTGCGACTGCATCTAGGGTATTGCGCAAGATTAAATTGAGTTCCTCAGTT
Organism: Salvelinus namaycush; assembly: GCF_016432855.1. Taxonomy (NCBI): domain Eukaryota; kingdom Metazoa; phylum Chordata; class Actinopteri; order Salmoniformes; family Salmonidae; genus Salvelinus; species Salvelinus namaycush. Next base: position 38,074,867 of record NC_052316.1, read on the forward strand.
AGGTGGTTAACTGATTTTTGTCCTCTGACGTCCTTGGGTAGGCAGAGAGAGTCTGGAAGGGCATCAAGGAATCTTTGGGTTGTCTGAGAATTTATAGCATGGCTATTGATGATCCTTGGTTGGGGTCTGAGCAGATTATTTGTTGAGATTGCAAACATAATAAAATGGTGGACAGATAGTCCAGGATTATGAGGTAAAACATTTAGATCCACAACATTTATTCCATGGGACAAAACTGTCCAGAGTATGACTGTGGCAGTGAGTAGGTCCGGAGACATATTGGACAAATCCCAGTGAGTTGATGATGGCTCCGAAAGCCTTTGAGTGGGTCTGTGGATTTTTCCATGTGAATATTAGTCACCAAAAATTAGAAAATTATCTGCTATGACTACAAGCTCCGATAGGAACTCAGTGAGGAACGCTGTATATGGCCCAGGAGGCCTGTAAACAGTAGCTATAAAAAGTGATTGAGTAGGCTGCATAGATTTCATGACTAGCAGCTCAAAAGACGAAAACGTCAGGTTTTTTTTTGTAAATTGAAATTTGCTATTGTAAATATTAGCAACACCTCTGCCTTTTGCGGGATGCGTGGGGGATATGGTCACTAGTGTAACAAGGAGGTGAGGCCTCATTTAACGCAGTAAATTCATCAGGCTTAAGCCATGTTTCAGTCAGGCCAATCACATCAAGATTATGATCAGTGATTAGTTCATTGACTATAACTGCTTTGGAAGTGAGGGATCTCACATTAAGTAGCCCTATTTTGAGATGTGAGATATCACAATCTCTTTCAATAATGTCAGGAATGGAGGAGGTCTTTATTCTAGTGAGATTGCTAAGGCGAACACCACCATGTTTAGTATTGCCCAACCTAGGTCGAGGCACAGACACGGTCTCAATGGGGATAGCTGAGCTGACTACACTGACTGTGCTAGTGGCAGACTCCACTAAGCTGGCATGCTGGCTAACAGCCAATTATCTACAAATTCTATCTTTTGGGAGGGGCAGAAAACAGTTTTCAACCAGCGATTGAGTTGAGACTGCTGTAGAGCTCATCACTCCCCCTAACTGGGAGGGGGCCAGAGAAAATTCCTCAATGCCAACACATCTTTCTAGCTGATTTACACGCTGAAGCTATGTTGCGCTTGGTGACCTCTGACTGTTTCATCCTAACATCGTTGGTGCCGACGTGGATAACTATCTCTATACTCTCTACACTCGCCAGTTTTAGCTTTAGCCAGCACCATCTTCAGATTAGCCTTCACGTCGGTAGCCCTGCCCCCTGGTAAACAGTGTATGATTGCTGGATGATTAATTACTGCGGGTAATGGAGTCGCCAATGACTAGGGTTTTCAATTTGTCAGAGTTAATGGTGGGAGGCTTCGGCGTCTCAGACCCCGTAACGGGAGGAGTAGAGACCAGAGAAGGCTTGGCCTCTGACTCCGACTCGCTGCTTAATGGGGAGAACCGTTTCTGTCGGCTGAATGAGCGACACCGGTTGATAACCGGATGTTTGCCTTCGTGCGACAACGATTTTGGTGGCCAAACATGGTTCCAGACGTCGCCGCCTTTGTCGCCGCCTGCACGGTCTATGCACGGAAGACGCCTCGACAAGCTCCGGCTGGCCTCGTCCAACCTCTGCCCACATCGCCCCTGGTCTCACATCTCCCTGGACTTTGTCACGGGTCTCCCATCGTCTGATGACAACACCGCCATGACCGTGGTGGATCGCTTTTCCAAGGCCGCCCACTTCCTTCCTCTCCCCAAGTTACCCTCTGCCAAGGAGCCGACCCAAGTCATGGTGCAGCACGTCTTCCGGATCCATGGATTGCCTGTGGACATGGTATCTGACTGCGGCCCTCAGTTCTCTCTTCTGGAAGGCGTTCTGCACCGTCATTGGGTCATCGGCTAGCCTGTCCTCTGGGTTCCACCCCCAGTCCAATGATCAGTTGGAGCGAGCCAACCAGGACCTCGAGACTACCCTGCGCTGCCTGGTCTCCGCCAACCCCACCACCTGGAGCCAGCAGCTTGTGTAGGTGGAATACGCCCACAACACCCTTCCCTGCTCTGCCACGGGCCTATCACCCTTTGAGTGTTCCCTGGGGTATCAGCCCCCGCACTTTCCCTGAGCAGGAAGAGGTCGGCGGCATACCTTCTGCCCAGATGTTTGTCCGCTGCTGTTGTCGAACCTGGAGGAGAGCCCGGTCGGCCCTCAAGTCTTCAAGACCAGGTATCCACGACAAGCGGATCGCCATCGGACCCCGGCTCCCCAGTATCTTCTCAGGCAGAAGGTATGGCTATCCACCCGGGATCTGCCCCTCCGGGTGGAATCCCGCAAACTCTCCCCCCGGTTTATCGGCCCATTCCCCATTTCCAAGATCATTAGCCCCTCTGCTGTTCATCTTCTGTTACCCGTACCCTTCATATACATCCCAACTTTCATGTGTCCAGAGTCAAACCCATGTCTCACAACCCTTTGTCTCCCATTTCCTGGTTTTGACCCTTGCCGGTCCTGACTCTGAGCCCGCCTGCCTGACCACTTTTCCTGACCCTGAGCCTGCCTGCCGACCTGTACCTTTGCCTTCCTCTGGTTTACTGACCCCTGCCTGCCTTGACCTGTCTATTGCCTCCCCCTGTTGGAATATTAAACTATTTTCAAGCAGACCACCATAGTCCCTGTGCCCAAGAACACTAAGGTATCCTGCCTAAATTACTACTGACCCGTAGCACTCACACACGTCTGTAGCCATGAAGTGCTTTGAAAGGCTAGTCATGGCTCACAATCAACACCATTATCCCAGAAACCCTAGACCCACTCCAATTTGCATACCGCCCCAACAGATGATGCAATCTCTATTGCACTCCACACTGCCATTTCACACCTGGACAAAAGGAACCCTTATGTGTGAATGCTATTCATTGACTACAGCTCAGCGTTCAACACCATAGTGCCCTCAAAGGACCCTGGGACTAAACACCTCCCTCTGCAACTGGATCCTGGACTTCCTGACGGGAAGTCCAGGAGGTAAGGGTAGGTAACAACACATGTGGTATGGGTAGGAAACAACACATCCGCCACGCTGATCCTCAACACGGGGGCCCCTCAGGGGTGTGTGCTCAGTCCCCTCCTGTACTTCCTGTTCACTCATGACTGCACGGCCAGGCATGACTCCAGCACCATCATTAAGTTTGCCAATGACACAACAGTGGTAGTCTTGATCAATGACAACAACGAGACAGAATATAGGGAGGAGAGACCTGACCTAGTGGTGCAAGGCCAACAACCTCTCCCTCAACGTGATCAAGACAAAGGAGACGATTGTGGACTACAGTATAAGGCGGACCGAGCACGCCCCCATTCTCATCGATTGGGCTGTAGTGCAGCGGGTTGAGAGCTTCAAGTTCCTTGGCGTCCACATCACCAACAAACTAACATGGTCCAAGCACACCAAGACAGTCATGAAGAGGGCACGACAAAACCTATTCCCCCTCAGGAGACTGAAAAGATTTGGCATGGGTCCTCAGATCCTCAAAAGGTTCTACAGCTGCAACATCGAGGGCGTCCTGACTGGTTGCATCACTCCCTGGTATGGCAACTGCTCGGCCTCCGACCGCAAGGCACTACAGAGGGTAGTGCGTATGGCCCAGTACATCACTGGGGCCAAACTTCCTGCCATCCAGGACCTCTATACCAGGCGGTGTCAGAGGAAGGCCACCCTACTCATAGACTGTTCTCTCTGCTACCACACTGCAAGCAGTACCAGTGCACCAAGTCTAGGTCCAAGAGGCTTCTAAACAGCTTCTACCCCCAGGCCATAAGACTCCCGAACATCTAGTTAAATGGCTACCCAGACTATTTGCATTGCCCCCTCGCCCTCTCTTTTACGCTGCTGCTACTCTGTTATCATCTATGCATAGTCACTTTAATAACTCTACCTACATGTACATATTACCTCAATTACCTCAATTTAACCTTTCTAGCCCAGGGGTTCCGCTAGCGGAACACCGACAGCATTCCGCTGAAAAGGCAGCGCGCGAAATTCAGAAATATTTTTTTGAAATATGTAACTTTCACACATTAACAAGTCCAATACAGCAAATGAAAGATAAACATCTTGTTAATCTACCCATGGTGTCCGATTTCAAAAATGATTTACAGCGAAAGCACAACATATGATTGTTAGGTCAGAGCCAAGTCACAAACACACACACAGACATTTTTTGAGCCAAGGATAGGAGTCACAAAAAGCAGAAATATAGATAAAATTAATCACTAACCTTTGGTGATCTTCATCAGATGACACTCATAGGACATCATGTTACACAATACATGTATGTTTTGTTCGATAATGTGCATATTTATATCAAAGAATCTCAGTTTACATTGGTGCGTTACGTGCAGTAATGTTTTGATTCCAAAACATCCGGTGATTTTGCAGAAATACTCATAATAAACATTGATAAAAGATGCAAGTGTTATTCACAGAATTAAAGATAAACTTATCCTCTGCAACCGCTGTGTCAGATTTCAAAAAAACTTTGCGGAAAAAGAATAATCTGAGAACGGCGCTCAGAACCCAAAATAGCCAAAGAAATAGCCGCCATTTTGGCGTCAACAGAAGCTACAAAAAACACTAAATATTCACTTACCTTTGATGATCTTCATCAGAAGGCAGTCCCAGGAATCCCAGTTCGACAATAAATGACTGATTTGTTCCATAAAGCCCACCATTTAGCTACTTGTTGTTAGCATGTTCAGCCCAGTAATCCATCTTCATGAAGCACGAGAACTTCCTCCAGACAAAAACTCAAAAAGTTCCGTTACAGGTCGTATAAACAAGTCAAATGATGTATGCAATCCATATTTAGGATGTTTTTAACATTAATCATCAATAAGGTTCCAACCGGAGAATTTCATTGTCTGAAGAAAAGCGTTGGAACGAGAGCATACTCTCTCGTGACCGCGCGTCATGAGACCGAGTCTCTCTGCCAGACCACTCAGGTGGTCATGAGACCGAGGCTCTCTACGGACCAACACAATATGACACGTGTTACACAAGATGGCGCTTTAAAGAGAGAGAGAGCAACACTTGGATACATTTGTAAACTACGCTTAGTTTAGCCCTAATACCTTGCCCCGAACTGCCACTCTTATCTGTAAGAAGTGTAATGCATGTATTTACGTGTTTAAGGTCTTCGTTGGGTATCTGTGGGGTAACTCTGTTGGGCCCAGACCTTCGTGGGCCGAGTTCCGCTTAGTGAGAGAGGTTCGACGTAGGCCTTGTTCTTTGGATGGCCGTCTCCTTCGTTCTCGGGTGTAAGTCTCTGATTGTCCACAAGATGTCACAATGTCCTTTCTCTTAGTTGTTTGTTTCCTTGTACTCGTTCTGGAAGAGTCTTCTGAGCACGACTAAAATCAGTCGCATGCATTCGTGAATGCAATTGCCGACATGGAACGGTTTATTTAACAGTTAGGCTATTGATTATATACCTAATTAAGTTGGTTTCCTCTCTCCTCATTTTTCATAGACCGTTAAGGCAAGGGGCGGCAGGTAACCTAGCGGTTAGAGCGTTGGACTAGTAACCAAAAGGTTGCAAGATCAAATCCCTGAGCTGACAAGGTAAAAATCTGTCGTTCTGCCCCTGAACAAGGCAGTTAACCCACTGTTCCTAGGCCGTCATTGAAAATAAGAATTTGTTCTTAACTGACTTGCCTAGTTAAATAAAGGTAAAATAAAAGTTACAAAATTGAAGGGCTGTTTTCTCGTCTCAACTCTGCAGTGGGTAACTTTGCTATTATGCACATAGCAACATGGTTTAGGAAAAGGTGCCAATTCAACAGCACGCTGGTGTTTCAGAACCTCGGACAACCACCGTTATCCAACGGGGGAGAAAGCACATTTGTTATAAAATAATATTTATATTAGTGTTGCACCATTGTTCTTACGTAATATAACCATACACAATTTTGGTAGCACATGTCTTGGACTCTGCATTACGCAATTGATTAGTCAACTCAGACAGGTGTCTTGTACACAAGTTATTTTTTTTATTGCCTAATGGAATCTCGGTCAACCAACCAAACAATCGACCAGTCGACTAAATGGGGTCAGCCCTAGTATGTGTGCCATTCATAGGGTGAATGGGTAAGACAAACGATTTAAGTGCCTTTGAACGGGTTATGGTAGTAGGTGCCAGGCACACCGGTTTGAGTGTGTCAAGAACTGAGAGAGGGGTTTTTCATGCTCAACACTTTCCCGGGTCTATCAAGAATGGTCCACCACCCAAAGGACATTCAGCCAAAGTCACACAACTGTGGGAAGCAATGGATTCAACATGGGCCGGCATCCCTGTGGAATGCTTTGGACACTGTAGTCCATGCTCCAACGAATTGAGGCTGTTCAGAGGGCAAAAAAGGGTGCAACTCAATATTAGGAAGGTTTTATTAATCTTTGTGTACTCTGTGTACTGTATATTACGTATGGTTTTGAATTCACTATACTTAGATATCCTCACATTTCTTTGGTTGTGTTTGTCCTCATCCTGGTGTCTCTCTTTCTGCTCCTATGTAGAACCCATCATAGTTGAGGTGGCGTTCCGGAACCCTCTAAAGGTTCCGCTGGTTCTCTCAGACCTCTCGCTGCTCTGGAAGTTCACGCTCAAAGACTTCTCTCGACCACAACCGCAGGACGTCATGGTTGGAGACGCTGTCACCATCAGCAATGAGAAGGAGGCCATCGCTCCCATGGTAAGAAAGGGAAAGGGGGATACCTAGTCAGTTCTACAACTGAAATGTGTCTTCCGCATTTAACCCAACCCCTCTGAATCAGAGCAACTGTTGGTGTTACCTTCGCTCTGTGAGGCTACAGTGCTGTAAAAGCAGTTACTTTTCATTTAAATCGTCAGATTCAACTCGTTAACCTCTCATTTTTACAACCGGCCTCGTTCCAGACAGTGCAGAAAGATGACATCATCACCACAGAAGTCATCCCAGAGTTCTACATGAGCCCCGAGGAGACAAGAGTGGTAAGCGGTGGTATCTTTTCTGATTTTCTGCCGTTCTTGGTCTCGCTCTCTTACCATTTTTTTCTCTCCCTCATTCTCTACCTCTTTCTTTCTCCGCCTCATTTTTTGTGACTTCTCTCTAACTCCATGTTCAATCTCTCTCTTTCTCTCCCCCTCTCTCATCATTGTCATGTGATAACAGTATATGACTCTTCTTTCTGATACAGTTGAAGAAGGAAGTTTACATACACTTAGGTTGGAGTCATTAACTGGTTTTTCAACCACAACCACTATAGTTTTGGCAAGTCGGTTAGGACATCTACTTTGTGCATGACACAAGTCATTTTTCCAACAATTGCTTACAGACAGATTATTTCACTTATAATTCACTGTATCACAATTCCAGTGGGTCAGAAGTTTACATGCACTAAGTTTGCTGTGACTTTAAACAGCTTGGAAAATTCCAGTAAATGATGTCATAGCCTATCAGAATTTTCTAAAGCCAATTGACATCATTTGAGTCAATTGGAGGTGTACCTGTGGATGTATTTCAAGGCCTACCTTCAAACTCAGTGCCTCTTTGCTTGACATCATGGGAAAATCAAAAGAAATCAGCCAAGACCTCAGAAAAAATATGGTAGACCTCTAGTCTGGTTCTTCCTTGGGAGCAATTTCCAAATGCCTGAAGGTACCACCTTCATCTGTACAAACTATAGTACACAAGTATAAACACCATGGGACCACGCAGCCATCATACTGCTCAGGAAGGAGATGCGTTCTGTCTCCTAGAGATGAACGTACTTTGGTGCGAAAAGTGCAAATCAATCCCAGAACAACAGCAAAGGACCTTGTGAAGATGCTGGAGGAAACGGGTACAAAAGTATTTATATCCACAGTAAAACGAGTCCTATATCGACACAACCTGAAAGGCCGCTCAGCATGGAAGAAGCCACTGCTCCAAAACCGCCATAAAAAAGCCAGACTACGGTTTGCAACTGCACATGGGGACAAAGATTGTACTTTTTGGAGAAATGTCCTCTGGTCTGATGAAACAAAAATAGAACTGTTTGGCCATAATGACCATCGTTATGTTTGAATGAAAAAGGGGGAGGATTGCAAGCCGAAGAACACCATCCCAACCGTGAAGCACGGGGGTGGCAGCATCATGTTGTGGGGGTGCTATGCTGCAGGAGGGACTGGTGCACATCACAAAATAGATGGCATCATGAGGGAGGAAAATTATGTGGATATATTGAAGCAGCAGCTCAAGACATCAGTCAGGAAGTTAAAGCTTGGTCGCAAATGGGTTTTCTAAATGGACAATGACCCCAAGCATACTTTCAAAGTTGTGGCAAAATGGCTTAAGGACAACAAAGTCAAGGTATTGGAGTGGCCATCACAAAACCCTGACTATAATCCCATAGCAAATATGTGGGCAGAACTGAAAAAGCGCGTGCGAGCAAGGAGGCCTACAAACCTGACTCAGTTACACCAGCTCTGTCAGGAGGAATGGGCCAAAATTCACCCAACTTATTGTGGGAAGCTTGTGGAAGGCTACCCAAAATGTTTGACCGAAGTCAAACAATTTAAAGGCAATGCTACTAAATACTAATTGAGTGTATGTAAACTTCTGACCCACTGGGAATGTGATGATAGAAATAAAAGTTGAAATAAATTATTCTTTCTACTATTATTTTGACATTTCACATTCTTAAAATAAAGTGGTGATCCTAACTGGCATAAGACAGGGAATTGTTACTAGGATTAAATGTCAGGAATTGTGAAAAACTGAGTTTAAATGCATTTGGCTAAGGTGTATGTAAACTTCCGACTTCAACTGTATCTCTGTATTTTGCCTCCTCTCCTGGCAGGCTCGTCTGAAGCTGCTTCCTCGCCAGACAGGTCAGCTCAGCATCCTGGGTCTGGTCTATAACCTGGCCTCCACCCCTTCTACTGGAGACTCTACTATTAACAGCAACAGTTTCTCGCAGAACCAAGGTAACACATGGTCATGCAGTTACACACACACACACTGTAAAACCAATGCTATAAACTTGTTTTGGTCCTTCTCACCCGACCGTTGTTGTGGTTGCGGTCCTCTCTACAGGTCCCTCAGCGACCGCAGGGACATCGGTTCGTGGTCGACAGGACCTAGAGATTCAGGGACCGCGGTTGAACCAGACCAAGGAGGAGAAGACCTCTGTCAGCCACGGTCCTGACCGACGTCTTGACCCCACCATCACCCCTCCAATGCCCCTGCTGGAGGTACTGACTCACCACTGTGCACTACCCCTTAACCAGAAATGAGCTTCAGTGATTTCTTTATGTCATTTTGAAACGAAACTATTCATTTTATACATTCAATGAATCCTAGGTCTAATGAATGTCATTTGACCCAATAGTATGGCCATAGATGAGCAAATTAACCCTGATATGTATCAAATTAAATTTTCTAACAGTTTAGATGTAATTGTAAAAAGTCTATGGTTTTGTATAAGGTAAATTTAAGATATTCTTCTGCTTTTTAATATGGTGTTTTATTTTTGATAGAAATTGAATATGGAAGATATTATATTTTGAGGTTCAAGCAGCGAGGCTGGGGAAACCTTGTATTTCTTGGTGTTTTATGTACCTTCTGCCAAATGGGTGAAAAAAAATAATAATAAAATTCCAGCAAGATGGTAAGGCAACTTTACATGATGGTCAAGGCCCATGCGTCACATCCTCTCATGCTGTGCCAATTGGCCACATGGTGGCTCAATAACAAGCCATCAGTATTGTAACAAAACTTGGTACACATGTTCCAAACACTGCCAAGACTCAACATTATGCAAGCACTCTGATTGACCATAGGGTGGCGCTATAACGGCACATATATATCTCTTGACCTTTTTGGCACACATGAGTCTAGCCAGAAAGGAAGAGGTGAAAATCTGTCTTCTCCAGCAGGAGGCGTTGTTTCGTTTCTTTCGCTCACCAATCAGAGTTTTTTAAAATGTAGGGCAAAGTGTGTCGAATTTGGTCGACAAAACATTTAATAGCTTATTTGCTACGTGAGGTTTATTTGATCTAATAGAAGTTTCGTAATGCTTAGGTTGTTACAAGTGTACTGATATAAGTAGGACACGTAACATTCCAGCAAATTTATTTAAAAAATAATAGTCCTTTATATTGCTATGCATATTCATGACATGAGGTTAGTAGCATAGCATCTCTCTCCATAGAATACAGGCGGTTGACGTCAACAACTCTAATCGAATATTAAAATAATGTATCCACCAATCCAAAGTGAGGAGTAGACAGGAGCTTGTGAGCCCTCCGTGCTGCTTTGTGGACAACGACTCTTATTGTTAGCTGTAAACTATGGTTCAGTTTGACTGCATGGTGGATAGGAAAAAACATTCACACAAGCTCATTGGCTCATAACGGCCATATTGCTTGCGCTAGAGTCCTGGAAAATAGAAGACGGGTACATAACATAACATATACACCATATTTGGTGCCAATCGGCGCAGCGGTTCTAGAGAAGGCATTTGAAAGTAGTCAACATCATTGAAAATGGTCCAAAATACATCAAAAGCATATTGCATGATTTGTTTGATTTTGAGTTCTGATATTTGTAAAGCATGATAAGGAGTACATAATTAGCTCATCCTAGAGCAATATGTCCAATTTGTCCTGCTGGTGGTGCTATGGGTCCAAAGCTTGAACCTCGAGCATTGCTTCTTGCAGCTAGCTATATTTGTTATTTTAGTTGTTCTAAAAAATAAAAAAAACAAGCGCTATGATGAAACTGGCTCTCATGAGGACCGCCACAGGAAAGTAAGACCCAGAGTTACCTCTGCTGCAGAGGACAAGTTCATCAGAATTACCAGCCTCAGAAATTTCAGCTCAAAAAAATGCTTCAGTGTTCAAGTAACAGACACATCTCAACATCAACTGTTCAGAAGAGACTGCGTGAATGAGGCCTTCATGGTCGATTTGCTGCAAAGAAACCACTACAAAAGGACACCAATAAGAAGAAGAGACGTGCTTAGGCCAAGAAACTCGAGCAGTGGAAATCTGTTCTTTGGTCTGACGAGTCCAAATTTGAGATTTTTGGTTCCAACCGCTGTGTCTTTGTGAGACGCAGAGTAGGTGAACAGATGATCCCTGCATGTGTGGTTCCCACCGTGAAGCACGGAGGAGGAGGTGTGAGGGTGTAGGGGTGCTTTGCTGGTGACACTGTCTGGGATTTATTTAGAATTCAAGGCACACTTAACCAGCATGCCTACCACAGCATTCTGCAGCGATACGCCATCCTGGTTTGCGCTTAGTGGGACTATCATTTGTTTTTCAACAGGACAATGACCCAACACACCTCCAGGCTGTGTAAGGGCTATTTGTCCTAGAAGGAGAGTGATGGAGTGCTGCATCAGATGATAGGGCCTCCACAATCACCTGATCTCAACCCAATTGAGATGGTTTGGGATGAGTTGGACCGCAGAGTGAAGGAAAAGCAGCCAATAAGTGCTCAGCATATGTGGGAACTCCTTCAAGACTGTTGGAAAAGCATTCCAGGTGAAGCTGGTTGAGAGAATGCCAAGAGTGCAAAGCTGTCATCAAGGCAAAGGGTGGCTACTTTGAAGAATCTTTAACACTTTTTTGGTTACTAGATGATTCGATATGTATTATTTCATAGTTTGGATGTTTTCACTTATTCTACAATGTAGAAAATAGTAAAAATAAAGAAAAACGTTTTGAATGAGTAGGTGTGTCTAAACGTTTGACTGGTGCTGTATATATATATTTGTTTAGGTGTATATGTGTCTTTGGTCCATGCACATACATAAACTGTTTCATACATAGTCGTGGAAATGAAATGGGGGTGGTTTCTAACTATTCCATCTTTTAAGGATTTCATCTTTTTACTTATTTAAAAAAAAAAAATGTTTTACCATTTTAGATTGAACTGGACAGTATGGGAGTAATTATGGGGTTAATTCAGACTAGTATATATTTAAAAATGACTTGCAGCCAAGTCCCTCCCAGTTTCTGCTTTATATTTGCCTGTCTTTCTCCTGAGGAGAAAGCTACACTGGAGTAGGTCGCACAATAACTAACCCCTCTCTATCTGTCCCCATGTCTCCGTCACCATCTCTCTCCCCTCCTGTCTGTCTCTGTCTGCTTTTTTTTTTTTTTTTTTTTTTTACCCTTCCAGGTATTCTTCCTCCAGTTTCCTACTGCCCTACTATGTGGTGAGATCAGGAAGGCCTACGTGGAATTCTGTAATGTGAGTCACGTTCCCCTGTGCGGCCTGCGGGTGGCGTCCACGCACCCAGACTTCTTTACCTTCGGAAGCTCCTCCCTAGCCACACCCCTCACCCCCCTCAGCCCCACCTCCTTTGAGAACTGCTCTGCCTACAAGACCCTGGCCACACCCCCAGGAGCCACGCCCGGGTCGGTAACCGCGGTAACGCTGGTGTCGGCGGCTGACTTTGGGTCGGGAGGAGGAGTGTTTGGTACGGGGGGTAAAAGGGTAGCAGAGATCCCTCTAGGAGAGGGAACGCTAACGCCTGGAGAATCTACCCAGCTACCCCTGTGGCTGAGAGGACCAGACCAGGAAGGAGTCCATGAGATCAACTTCCTGTTCTACTACGAGAGCGCCGAGAAAGGAGGAAAGATCAGGTGGGGAGTAGTCTGGTATTCTAACTACACACTACGCAAGTCAAGATCAGGTAGGGGAGAGTTATTCAAGAGAGAACTCAGTACACACTACACAAGCCACATTACATCAGCCATTGAAGTATGGGAGAGAGAGAGAGCACCCTGTTATAATCAGCTAGTGGAGAGAGAGAGAGAGCGCACCCTGTTATAATCAGGTAGGGGAGAGAGAGCGCACGCTGTTATAATCAGGTAGCGGAGAGAGAGCGCACCCTGTTATAATCAGCTAGTGGAGAGAGCGAGAGCGCACCCTGTTATAATCAGGTAGCGGAGAGAGAGCGCACGCTGTTATAATCAGGTAGTGGAGAGAGAGAGCGCACCCTGTTATAATCAGGTAGTGGAGAGAGAGAGCGCACCCTGTTATAATCAGCTAGTGGAGAGAGCGAGAGCGCACCCTGTTATAATCAGGTAGCGGAGAGAGAGCGCACCCTGTTATAATCAGCTAGTGGAGAGAGCGAGAGCGCACCCTGTTATAATCAGGTAGCGGAGAGAGAGCGCACGCTGTTATAATCAGATAGTGGAGAGAGAGAGCGCACCCTGTTATAATCAGGTAGTGGAGAGAGAGAGCGCACCCTGTTATAATCAGGTAGTGGAGAGAGAGAGCGCACCCTGTTATAATCAGGTAGTGGAGAGAGAGAGCGCACCCTGTTATAATCAGGTAGTGGAGAGAGAGAGCGCACCCTGTTATAATCAGGTAGCGGGGAGAGAGCCACGCTGTTATAATCAGGTAGCGGAGAGAGAGCGCACGCTGTTATAATCAGGTAGCGGAGAGAGAGAGCGCACCCTGTTATAATCAGGTAGTGGAGAGAGAGAGCGCACCCTGTTATAATCAGGTAGTGGAGAGAGAGAGCGCACCCTGTTATAATCAGGTAGCGGAGAGAGAGCGCACGCTGTTATAATCAGGTAGTGGAGAGAGAGAGCGCACCCTGTTATAATCAGGTAGTGGAGAGAGAGAGCCACGCTGTTATAATCAGGTAGTGGAGAGAGAGAGCCACGCTGTTATAATCAGGTAGCGGAGAGAGAGAGCCACGCTGTTATAATCAGGTAGCGGGGAGAGCGCACGCTGTTATAATCAGGTAGCGGGGAGAGAGAGCGCACGCTGTTATAATCAGGTAGTGGGGAGAGAGAGCCACGCTGTTATAATCAGGTAGCGGAGAGAGAGCGCACGCTGTTATAATCAGGTAGCGGAGAGAGAGCGCACCCTGTTATAATCAGGTAGCGGGGAGAGAGCGCACGCTGTTATAATCAGGTAGCGGGGAGAGAGCGCACGCTGTTATAATCAGGTAGCGGGGAGAGAGAGCGCACGCTGTTATAATCAGGTAGTGGGGAGAGAGAGCCACGCTGTTATAATCAGGCAGCGGAGAGAGAGCGCACGCTGTTATAATCAGGTAGTGGGGAGAGAGAGCGCACGCTGTTATAATCAGGTAGTGGGGAGAGAGAGCCACGCTGTTATACTCAGGTAGCGGAGAGAGAGCGCACGCTGTTATAATCAGGTAGCGGAGAGAGAGCCACGCTGTTATAATCAGGTAGCGGGGAGAGAGAGCGCACGCTGTTATAATCAGGTAGCGGGGAGAGAGAGCGCACGCTGTTATAATCAGGTAGTGGGGAGAGAGAGCCACGCTGTTATAATCAGGCAGCGGAGAGAGAGCGCACGCTGTTATAATCAGGTAGTGGGGAGAGAGAGCGCACGCTGTTATAATCAGGTAGTGGGGAGAGAGAGCCACGCTGTTATACTCAGGTAGCGGAGAGAGAGCGCACGCTGTTATAATCAGGTAGCGGAGAGAGAGCCACGCTGTTATAATCAGGTAGCGGGGAGAGAGAGCGCACGCTGTTATAATCAGGTAGCGGGGAGAGAGAGCGCACGCTGTTATAATCAGGTAGCGGAGAGAGAGAGCGCACCCTGTTATAATCAGGTAGCGGAGAGAGAGAGAGCGCACCCTGTTATAATCAGGTAGCGGAGAGAGAGAGCGCACCCTGTTATAATCAGGTAGTGGGGAGAGAGAGCGCACGCTGTTATAATCAGGTAGTGGGGAGAGAGAGCGCACGCTGTTATAATCAGGTAGTGGGGAGAGAGAGCGCACGCTGTTATAATCAGGTAGTGGGGAGAGAGAGCCACGCTGTTATAATCAGGTAGTGGAGAGAGAGAGCGCACCCTGTTATAATCAGGTAGCGGAGAGAGAGAGAGCGCACCCTGTTATAATCAGGTAGCGGAGAGAGAGAGCGCACCCTGTTATAATCAGGTAGTGGAGAGAGAGAGCGCACCCTGTTATAATCAGGTAGCGGGGAGAGAGCGCACGCTGTTATAATCAGGTAGTGGGGAGAGAGAGCGCACCCTGTTATAATCAGGTAGCGGGGAGAGAGAGCCACGCTGTTATAATCAGGTAGTGGGGAGAGAGAGCGCACCCTGTTATAATCAGGTAGTGGAGAGAGAGAGCGCACCCTGTTATAATCAGGTAGCGGGGAGAGAGCGCACGCTGTTATAATCAGGTAGTGGGGAGAGAGAGCGCACGCTGTTATAATCAGGTAGTGGGGAGAGAGAGCCACGCTGTTATAATCAGGTAGTGGGGAGAGAGAGCCACGCTGTTATAATCAGGTAGTGGGGAGAGAGAGCGCACGCTGTTATAATCAGGTAGTGGGGAGAGAGAGCGCACCCTGTTATAATCAGGTAGTGGAGAGAGAGAGCGCACCCTGTTATAATCAGGTAGCGGGGAGAGAGCCACGCTGTTATAATCAGGTAGCGGAGAGAGAGCGCACGCTGTTATAATCAGGTAGTGGGGAGAGAGAGCGCACGCTGTTATAATCAGGTAGTGGGGAGAGAGAGCGCACCCTGTTATAATCAGGTAGCGGGGAGAGAGCGCACGCTGTTATAATCAGGTAGTGGGGAGAGAGAGCGCACGCTGTTATAATCAGGTAGTGGGGAGAGAGAGCCACGCTGTTATAATCAGGTAGTGGGGAGAGAGAGCCACGCTGTTATAATCAGGTAGTGGGGAGAGAGAGCGCACGCTGTTATAATCAGGTAGTGGGGAGAGAGAGCGCACCCTGTTATAATCAGGTAGTGGAGAGAGAGAGCGCACCCTGTTATAATCAGGTAGCGGGGAGAGAGCGCACGCTGTTCTAATCAGGTAGTGGGGAGAGAGAGCGCACGCTGTTCTAATCAGGTAGTGGGGGGAGAGAGCGCACGCTGTTATAATCAGGTAGTGGGGAGAGAGAGCGCACGCTGTTATAATCAGGTAGTGGGGAGAGAGAGCGCACGCTGTTATAATCAGGTAGTGGGGAGAGAGAGCCACGCTGTTATAATCAGGTAGCGGAGAGAGAGCGCACGCTGTTATAATCAGGTAGCGGGGAGAGAGCCACGCTGTTATAATCAGGTAGTGGGGAGAGAGAGCGCACGCTGTTATAATCAGGTAGTGGGGAGAGAGAGCCACGCTGTTATAATCAGGTAGTGGGGAGAGAGAGCCACGCTGTTATAATCAGGTAGTGGGGAGAGAGCCACGCTGTTATAATCAGGTAGTGGGGAGAGAGAGCGCACGCTGTTATAATCAGGTAGTGGGGAGAGAGCCACGCTGTTATAATCAGGTAGTGGGGAGAGAGCCACGCTGTTATAATCAGGTAGTGGGGAGAGAGCCACGCTGTTATAATCAGGTAGTGGAGAGAGAGAGCCACGCTGTTATAATCAGGTAGCGGAGAGAGAGCGCACGCTGTTATAATCAGGTAGGGGAGAGAGAAGGAGCACCCTGTTATAATCACATAGGGGAGAGTTATTCAAGAGAGAAGCCTTTTACTCACTACACATTAGGCCTACTAGCAGACTGCTTATCAGGTAGGAGAGAGGAGCTATTATATTCAGGTAGGGCCGTGGGAAAGCTGCCTGATGCAAGAAACTATCTATTATCATTACGATAAAGATAAAGAACAGGTGATCTAGTAAAAAAAAAAAAACATGAAATCTACACACACAATTGGAGAGAGAAGACTGGTATTCACTCACTACACATTACACAAGCCAAAACAGTGTAACGTGAAAGAGATTAGGGTAGCAAGAGCAGCCTTTTATATTAAAGTAGGACCGAGGCATAAGGAGAGTTGAAAGTTATTCACTGGTACACGAAACAAAGAGTGAATCATGAGAGATTCCTCGTGTCTCTTCTTCAAAGGGAATACTATGATTAAATTAAATATACTTTACATCAGTCTGAATATACTTTACACCAGTTTAAAAAAATTATGGGACCTTTATTTAACATTTACATTTAAGTCATTTAGCAGACGCTCTTATCCAGAGCGACTTACAAATTGGTGCATTCACCTTATGATTACTAGGCAAGTCAGTTAAGAACAAATTCTTATTTACAATGACTGCCTAACCCGGACGACGCTGGGCCAATTGTGAGCCGCCCAATGGGACTCCCTATCACAGCCGGTTGTGATACAGCCTGGAATCGAACCAGGGTCTGTAGTGACACCTAACACTGAGATGCAGATGTGGAATAAAAAATGGTTCCGGTAATTATTGTAGGTGTCGGCACCCCAAGTTGCATTTACACAGGCAGCCAAATTCAGATATTTTGCTCCCTGTGTAAATGCAGCCTTAGTTATCCTGAATGTACCCCTGAATGTTCGTCGGTCTCGCTTTAAATCACGGTGCTCACTGCTCAGCTCATTGGCGATAGAATGAGGTCAAATCGGGGCACTTTTGAGAAACCATATGCTCATGCTACTTTAGAAGTTAATTTATTTTTTCCCTTCATAGGGGCCTTTCAAATCTCACAGAATGTCCCTGATCATCCCTGTTTAAGTGAAATGGTGTAATTTTAATTCTGGGACATTTTGGAGACATGGTTTCTGTAGTTGAAACTATATAGTTATAAATGCATGACAAGAACATATTTAAATTACTCAATCTCTCGTTACCTTCATCTGTTTCTTTCTCTACCCTCCCTCCATCTCCTACCTGCCTCTTATCTCCTCTTTCTCTCTCTCGCTCCCTCTCCTTTCCCTCGCTCCCCAATCTCCCCCTCCCTCAGTCACAGGGTGCTGCGTCACACAGTATTTATCTGTGCCAGTCGTTCTCTGTCGGTCCGGGCCACCGCCTGCCGTAGTAACACACTGCCCGAGGAGGAGAGAGAGGAGGGGAGGAATGGCAGCATGCTGGTCTTTGTCGATGTGGAGAACATCAACACAGTGAGCTCAACACACACGTGTCAACGCGATACTCATATGTCACTTAATCACTCTGTCAAGCTGACATTTGATGGAACATTGTTATTCATGGTCACATGCATTCAGGCCCTCTTGGCTCCAGAGAAATGTTGCTGTTTTAAAGCTAATTTCCTACAATTGTACACATTTGTCATGGGGATGAGGAAAGAGTTGCATTTAAAGCAAATTTCCTGCGATTGTACACATTTTGCCATGGCTTTTTTGTCACATGCGCATATTACAACAGGTGTAGACCTTACCATGAAATGCTTACTTACAAGCCCTTAACCAAAAATGCAGTTTTAAGAACATAGTTAAGAAAATATATAATAAATAAATAAACGAAAGTAAAAAATAAATAACGATAGCGAGGCTATATATAGGGGGTAACGGTACAGAGTCAATGTGCGGGGGTACAGGATAGTTGAGGTGATTTGTACATGCACAGTGGTTGCTCCATTAAAAGTTTTGTGATTATGCTGCGGTACTTAGAGGTAATTTGTGGTTTAGTACGGTACCCTGCGTCACCACTTCATTGCTCCAGACCAGCGCAAGGGGGAGTTAGAGCACTGATTATGCTTTTGGGTCCTACTGTGTCTCTAACTGACAATTAATGGGCGACATAAACCTAAATAGAAACTGATAATTGTGCAGACTTCAGTATTACTTACTAAAACTGTTGTTACACTAAGGTTTTTATTATTCTATTTTGTTAGGATTATCTTGCTCTTACTGTAGTACTGTAGGCCACTCCCAACCGGTCACATTGTACAGCGCCTGAGTGGCGCAACGGTCTAAGACACTGCAGTGCAAGCTGTGTTGCTACAGATGCTGGTTCAATACCTGTGCCGGCCCCATTGAGATGACTGTAGGTTTTTGGTTTCTCTCCCTTTATATACAGAATAAATCATTCTAAATAACAAACTGGTTTTATTTACAAATTAGTAACTGTCTCACCCCATGTTCAAGAATGGCCTTTTTCTCGCTCATTTTACGTTATTTGAAAACGAAATCATCTCAAATATAATTTTTTAAACAAAGCGATTGTTATTATTATTAATTTAGAATGATATAAAAGCCCCTTGGATATTCTCACATATCTT
This sequence comes from Salvelinus namaycush, assembly GCF_016432855.1. Lineage (NCBI taxonomy): Eukaryota > Metazoa > Chordata > Actinopteri > Salmoniformes > Salmonidae > Salvelinus > Salvelinus namaycush. The sequence continues at coordinate 38,093,877 of NC_052316.1, forward strand.
ATTAACCCTGTTATTAGCAGGACAATATATGTTGGTCATGGCTCCCGAGTGGCGCACAATGGGACTGCCTTGCAGTTCTCCGGCTGTATCCACTGAAAGCGTGCAAGGCACAAGGGCAGGGGGCGGGCCGCAGAGCCGCGCACAGAAGACAGACTTAGCCCACGGGGAACGGAGGAAGCGAGAGGGGGTTGGACCCCCACCCCGCCACACTGGGTACATAGAGCAACACTTTAAGGGGCATTGCACTAATAATGGCGCTGCCTAAGGAAACTTTCCCGCTGTTCGAGCAGGTAGCTGGACAATAGACTTGCCGAGATGGAAGGTAGGGGGAGAATTCTATTGTCAAATGTATTTCTAAGTTGGGTATCATTATTGTCATTATTATTATTATGCATCACATCCGACCGTGATTGGGAGGCGCACAATTGGCCCAGCGTTTCTCTCCCTCTAAAAACAGAAATCAATGTTTTAGCCTTTACAAATATTATTTTGGCCTTTTTTCAGATTACAATCGCTCACTTTTGTTTTTTTTGAAAACTAAACACCCCCCAAAATATCGTTATATATTATCAAGTTGATGGCACAGTCATATAGCTGGCACCGACATAAAGCTGAGTGACTCACTCATTCATGGCTTTGGATCAAAATAAACAAGTACCAACATTCTTTCTGATAGTCTTTAATAAATAAATGTTTTGGTTATCCTGTCCTGGGCACCATGTATAGTATTATAATAGCCCATTATGGGCTATTAGCAGGACAATATACCTTTACCAACACCTCTCTGTATTTTGATACTTTGTGGATGAGGTCTCCCCAGTGGCGTGGCCGCCACCGGGAGACCCATGAGGCGGCTTTTGGTTTTAATTTAGAATCCTCCAATCCTCTATTTAATTATCACATCATATTTTTCAATATACTGTAGGCCTACCGTAGGCGACATGAGTCTCACTAGTGTTGAGTAATGTGCTGTTAAGTTATTTGAAGAGCATATTGAAGTTAGAAGCAATAGGATTTGAAGCATTAGCCTACAACTATTTTAGCACCGTTTCGCGCTGCTGTGAGACAAGCATGGGGACTGGTCTTGATAAATCAATGAGATTTTTATTTTGACTGAATCTCTGTTTGGGGATGGTGTAGAAATGTTATGCTCTTAGTGTAACCTTTTATTTAGTTAAGAACAAATTCTTATTTACAAGGACAGCCTACTCCTTCCTCCCCATCGGTAAATTGAACCCCGGTCTCCCGCGTGCCAGCACACGACACAGGGATTCTTTAGCTAAATAGCCCAGTACTGTGTAGCCTTCTCCTGACCGTCACGTTGTACAGCGCCATATTTTCCGGTCCATCCTAACGGAAACCCAGAGGGTTTTTCTTGGAGTATAAACACCATAATATTAATCAAATTAATCCCAAACTCTAAGAGTAATTGGAACGGTAGATACAAATTATTTGTGACATTGTGGTTACAATAAAGAATGTAAACAAGATGCTGTTTTATTATTTACAGTAGTGATGGACAGCTGGTGACATTTTGAAAACTGGTTTTCAAACACTTGTAGGCCGATTATCAGGACAATACTCTTTATAGCCCGGCTACTGTAGGTGTGAACATCCCCCTACATGCAATGTATTCAATGCTTAAGTACTCTAGTGTTACATTTGTGACTCAACAGCAGTACAGTATTTGTTCATCAATATCTTTATGCTTTCGTTAATAAAATATCTAGAAAAAAGACATTCAAAATGCAGATGGTTATTTAAACTACATTTTAGTTGCACTTCCACGATCACAGGTAAAACCTTGCTGAGATGATCAATGTATTTGTTGCATTATAATATCGTCAATTCCTCTAGCCAAAACGTCTTGATGGCCTCAAGTTTGGACACACCTACTCATTCCAGGGTTTTTCTTTATTTTTTATTATTTTCTACATTGTAGAATAATAGTGAATACATCACAACTATGAAATAACACATATGGAATCAGTTAAGAACAAATTCAAATTTACAAGGACAGGCTACTCCTTCCTCTCCGTCGGGGAATTGAACCCTGGTCTCCCGCGTGCCCGCACGACACAGGGATTATTTCGCTAAATAGCCCACTGTAGCCTTCTCCCGACCTTCACGTTGTACAGCGCCATATTTTCCGTTCCATCCTAACGGAAACTGATGGTTTTTAATTTCTTGGAATAGAAACACCATAATATTAATCAAATTAAGCACATTTTCTTAAAATCAGTCCCATATACTATGTTCTTACAAAAAGGTTTTAAATTCTCTAGTACAGCAACTATTGAAGGCTATCAAATGCTTCTCAAAGATGCCCTCTGGTGGTCAAACTAGCACTAACTAGCATTAATAGTACCAGTGGTTGGCACTTAAATAACGTGCCATAGAAAACTATGTTGCAACTTTTAAAGGACGAACCACTGTAGGTAGGGGTAAAGTAACTGCATAGATAATAAACAGCGAGTAGCAGCAATGTAAAAACAAAGGGGGTGGTGTCAATGCAAATAGTCCAAGTGGCCATTTGATGAATTGTTCAGCAGTCTTATGGCTTGGGGGTAGAAGCTGTTAACCTGTCTGGCACCGGCGTTCCGCTAGCGGAACTCCTCCCACATTCCACTGAAAAGGCAGAGCGCGAAATTCAAAATATATTTTTTAGAAATATTTAACTTTCACACATTAACAAGTCCAATACAGCAAATGAAAGATACACATCTTGTGAATCCAGTCAACATGTCCGATTTTTAAAATGTTTTACAGCGAAAACACCACATATATTTATGTTAGCTCACCACCAAATACAAAAAAGGACAGACATTTTTCACAGCACAGGTAGCATGCACAAAGCCAACCTAACTAACCAAGAAACAACTTCATCAGATGACAGTCTTATAACATGTTATACAATAAATCTATGTTTTGTTCGAAAAATGTGCATATTTGAGGTATAAATCAGTTTTACATTGCAGCTACCATCACAGCTACCGTCAGAAATAGAACCGAAGCAGCCAGAGTAATTAGACACCAACGTCAAATACCTAAATACTCATCATAAAACATTTCTGAAAAATCGATGGTGTACAGCAAATGAAAGACAAACATCTTGTGAATCCAGCCAATATTTCAGATTTAAGTGTTTTACAGCGAAAACACTATAGCATTATATTAGCTTACTACAATAGCCTACCACACTACCGCATTCATTCATCAAGGCACTTCATGCGCTCTCCGGGTCCCGTGTGGCTCAGTTGGTAGAGCATGGCGCTTGCAACGCCAGGGTTGTGGGTTCGATTCCCACGGGGGGCCAGTACAAAAAAGTATGAATGTATGTACTTGTAAGTCGCTCTGGATAAGAGCGTCTGATAAATGACTTAAATGTAAATGTTAGCGATAGCAATAGGCACGTTAGCGATAGGGAATAAACCAGCAAAAGATATTAATTTTCACTAACCTTCATAAACCTTCATCAGATGACAGTCCTATAACATCAGGTTATACATACACTTATGTTTTGTTCGAAAATGTGCATATTTAGAGCTGAAATCAGTGGTTATACATTGTGCTAACGTAGCATCTTTTTCCCAGAATGTGCGGATATTTTTATGACACAACTATTCTGACCAAATAACTATTCATAAACGTTACTAGAAAATACATGTTGTATAGGAAATGATAGATACACTAGTTCTTAATGCAATCGCCGTGTTAGAATTCTAAAAATAACTTCATTACGACATCCAGCTTAGTTATAGCGAGAGAGTACCCAAAATCTGGGCGCAAACGACTATTTCACATGTTCGACAGATATATGAAATAGCATCATAAAATGGGTCCTACTTTTGATGATCTTTCATCAGAATGTTGTACAAGGGGTCCTTTGTCGGGAACAATCGTTGTTTGGTTTTAGAATGTCCTCTTCTCCAGTCAATTAGCACGGAAAGCTAGCAAAGTGGCGCGAAGCTCTCCTTCCTGAACAAAGGCACACAACGCAACACGCCTAACGTCCCGAATAAATTTCAATAATCTAATAAAACTATATTGAAAACATACTTTACGATGATATTGTCACATGTATCAAATAAAATCAAAGCCGGAGATATTAGTCGTCCATAACGACAGCTTTACAGAAGGCAAAACCAGGTCCCTTCATGCGCTCTCCAGAAAACAGGAAGCTGGTGACGCGTCATGCCGAGAGCTTTTATTTGACCCCAGATCAAGTTATACACTCCATTTCTTCTCTCACTGCCTGTCGACATCTAGTGGAAGACGTATGAAGTGCATGTATACTGATATATATGAAGCCCATTTATAGGCAGGCCCTGGAACAGAGCATCGATTTCAGATTTTCCACTTCCTATCAGGAAGTTTGCTGCAAAATGAGTTCTGTTTTACTCACAGATATAATTCAAACGGTTTTAGAAACTAGAGAGTGTTTTCTATCCAATAGTAATAATAATATGCATATTGTACGAGCAAGAATTGAGTACGAGGCCGTTTAAATTGGGCACGATTTTCCCCCAAAGTGAAAACAGCGCCCTCTGTCCTCAACAGGTTAAGAAGCCTTTTGGACCTAGACTTGGTGCTCCGGTACCACTTGCCGTGCTGTAGCAGAGAGACCAGTCTATGACTTGTGACTGGAGTCTTTGACAAAAAAAAATCTCCCTCTGACACTGCCTTGTATAGAGGGCCTCTGGCAGGAAGCTTGGCCCCAGTGATGTACTGGGCCGTACGCACTACCCTCTGTAGCGTTTTACGGTCGGATGCCAAGCAGTTGCCGTACCAGGCGGTGATGCAACCAGTCAGCATGCCCTCGATGGTGCAGCTGTAGAACTTTTTGAGGATCTAGGGATCCATGCCAAATCTTTTCAGTCTCCTGAGGGGGAATAGGCGTTGTCGTGCCATCTTCACGACTGTCTTGGTGTGTTTGAACTAGAGGTCGACTGATTATGATTTTACAACACCGATACCGATTATTGGAGGACAAAAAACAGATACCGATTAATCGGACGATTTTTCTATTTTTATTTATTTGTAATAATGACAATTACAACAATACTGAATGAACACTTATTTTAACTTAATATAATACATCAATAAAATAAATAAATAAATAATGAAAGATGTTCAATTTGGTTTAAATAATGCAAAAACAAAGTGTTGGATAAGAAAATAAAAGTGCAATATGTGCCATGTAAAAAAGCTAACGTTTAAGTTCCTTGCTCAGAACATGAGAACATATGAAAGCTGGTGGTTCCTTTTAACATGAGTCTTCAATATTCCCAGGTAAGAAGTTTTAGGTTGTAGTTATTATAGGACTATTTCTCTCTCTACGATTTGTATTTCATATACCTTTGACTATTGGATGTTCTTATAGGCACTTTAGTATTGCCAGTGTAACAGTATAGCTTCCATCCCTCTCCTCGCCCCTACCTCGGCTCGAACCAGGAACACATCGACAACAGCCACCCTCGAAGCAGCGTTACCCATGCAGAGCAAAGGGAACAACTACTCCAAGTCTGAGCGAATGACAATTGAAACGCTATTAGCGCTCACCCCGCTAACTAGCTAGCCATTTCACGTCGGTTACACCAGCCTAATCTCGGGAGTTGATAGGCTTGAAGTCATAAAGCATTGCGAAGAGCTGCTGGCAAAACGCACGAAAGTGCTGTTTGAATGAATGCTTACGAGCCTGTTGGTGCCTACCATCGCTCAGTCAGACTGCTCTATCAAATCATAGACTTAATTATAACATAATAACACACAGAAATACGAGCCTTAGGTCATTAATATGGTTGAATCCGGAAACTATCATTTCGAAAACAAAACGTTTATTCTTTCAATGAAATACGGAACCGTTACGTATTTTATCTAACGGATGGCATCCCTAAGTCTAAATATTGCTGTTACATTGCACAACCTTCAATGTTATGTCATAATTGCGTAAAATTCTGGCAAATTAGTTCGCAATGAGCCAGGCGGCCCAAACTGTTGCATATACCCTGACTCTGCGTGCAATAAACGCAAGAGAAGTGACACAATTTCACCTGGTTAATATTGCATGCTAACCTGGATTTCTTTTAGCTGAATATGCACGTTTAAAAATATGTACTTCTGTGTATTGATTTTAAGAAAGGCATTGATGTTTATGGTTAGGTACACGTTGGAGCAACGACCGTCCTTTTTCGCGAATGCGCACTGCATCGATTATATGCAACGCAGGACACGCTAGATAAACTAGTAATATCATCAACCATGTGTATTTATAACTAGTGATTATGATTGATTGATTGATTTTATAAGATAAGTTTAATGCTAGCTAGCTACTTACCTTGGCTTCTTACTGCATTCGCGTAACGTGAGGCAGGTGGTTAGAGCGTTGGACTAGTTAACCGTAAGGTTGCAAGATTGAATCCCTGAGCTGACAAGGTCAAAATCTGTCGTTCTGCCCCTGAACAAGGCAGTTAACCCACTGTTCCTAGGCCGTCATTGAAAATAAGAATGTGTTCTTAACTGACTTGCCGAGATAAATAAAGGTGTAAAAAAAAAAAATATATATATATATATGTGTATATATATATATATATATAAAAAAAAATTGAAATGGGCACTAATTAATCGGCCATTCCGATTAATTGGTTAACCTCTAGTTTGAACCATGATAGTTTGTTGGTGATGTGGACACCTTGAAGCTCTCAACCCGCTCCACTACAGCCCCGCCAATGTGGGCGTGTTTGGCCCTACTTTTCTTGTCGTCCACGAGCAGTTCCTTTGTCTTGCTCTTGTTGGGGGAGATGTTGTTGTCCTGGCACCACACTGACAGGTCTCTGACCTCCCGATTTGTGTTTTAATGATGGTGTTGGAGTTGTGCTTGGCCACGCAGTCGTGGGTGAACAGGGAGTACAGGAGGGGACTAAGCACGCACCCCTGAAGGGCCCCTGTGTTGAAGATCAGCATGACAGATGTTGTTGCCTACCCTTACCACCTAGGGGCCACCCAACAGGAAGTCCAGGATCCAGTTGCAGAGGGAGGTATTTAGTCCCAGGGTCCTTAGCTTAGTGATGAGCTTTGGTCACTATGGTGTTGAACGCTGAGCTGTAGTCAATTAACAGCATTCTCACATAGGTATTCCTTTTGTCCACGTGGGAAAGGGCAGTGTGGAGTGCAATTGAGATTGTGTCATCTGTGGATCTGTTGGTGCAGTATGCGAATTGGAGTGGGTCTAGGGTTTCCAGGATGATGTTGTGAGCCATGACTTCATGGCTACCGAACATTCTATACATCTTATGCTATCTGAGTAACTCAAACATCAAAACAAAAGCATTGGGATCCCCGTGCCACGACATTTTTTTAATTTTATATTCTCCCTGACTGTCTTATTTTTATTTGGGTGATTGTTAGTTCTCAAAGATGATCTTATTATAAAATATATAGGTCCATTATCTTTTCTACATTCTTAATCTGGTTTTAGTAGTATAACTTTACACTGAAAATGATTTACCATCCCGAAAAGTATTTTCAAAAATAAAAACATTTGCCCACCGCTGCTAAATGAATATAGGGGAAACACTGCAGTATGTAGACTTTAAAAGTTGTTTAAAAGTTCCACTGTCTCTCCATCCACAGAGTGAGGCTGGGGTGCGTGAGTTCCACATTGCACAGGTCTCTAGCAGCAGTAAACATTGGAGACTACACAAGTGTATAAACCCAGCAGAAGACAAAGGTTTGTCCCTCTGCTCTCCGTAACCCTCTCAGATAGCACTACAATAGTCTTAAACTCATTTACTCGATAACTGTTTGACTTTTTGGTGTCAGGTTTTGATTTGTACATTTCCATTCAGGCTTTTTATGTTGCTGAGGAGTCTGCATCCCTAGGTGATATGCAATGTAGCAGTCCTACGCAGAAGAATTGCCAGCCCGCGATGGCTTTAAACAGATCAAATGTTCCATCTACTGTGGAACTTGGGATTGAATCAACATAAGTCCCTTTCAATGCAACAAACCAAATCTAAATTCAAGACCGAGTTGTTGATTTTGTTGTAGGCTGAGGAGCACATCAGAGTAGCCTATTTCACGAGCACAAGCATTTTTTCCATCTGTGTTCAGAGAGAAGCCTAGATGTGCATTTGAGATCAGAGGGTCGCCGCGTGTGCACATTTGTTGATATTCTTTACTAGTTAGTGAGTTACTAGCCCAGTTATAGCACATTTTTAGAGTGATTGCTTCCTACAAGAGCACAAAACTTGTACATATCTAATTGTCTTTGAAAAGCAAGTCAAGTAAAGAGCTTTTTTTGTGTTAAAGGGGCAGTGTCCTGTTTTGAGACGAGCTTAAATACTACCCTCTGCTGCAATTCACCTATTTGGCCAATTGTGTTACAGATCAGTTCTTTTTTAAAGTGATTTGAGCTTTCGGACAAGTAAAACATCAGTCCCAAAATGGTTGTCATAATGTGCATAATGTTTTTAAAAAGTGTCACAGAATAAAAAATCTAGTTTCCGCTCACAACTCCTGAAATTTGCTCAGTGCTGAAAAATATTAGAGGGAACATTGGTTATATGGTGTCTCTATGAAAACAAAGTAATTTCCTGTTTAGCTATTTGGCGTCTTGGATTGCTTTGGTGTATTGGGTTGTGTTCCTTAGATGTTATGTTCATTAGATATATGCCTTTTGGTGGTTTGATCAGTGAGGTTCACCTGTTTTTGAAGTGGTTAGCTTGGTTGGGCTATTTAGCCTCGTTCAGTTGGTAGAGTAGGCTACTGAATCTTGTATGCTGCTAAGTCACAGTGCATTTGACATTTAAGTCATTTAGCAGACACTTTTATCCAGAGCGGCTTACAATTGGTGGCTTTTCATGTTGTACTATTGCTATGGGACCGCCCTTCGCAGTTCATACAGTGTTAAATGCTTTCATTCAGAGCTTGTTATTCAGCTTATTCAGCTCTGCCAGGCTGGGTAGATGATCCCTGTGGGAACTAGCTTTGTGACTGAAGACCAGTGGTGTGGTTGGTGGCCAGGACATATAGCCGAGGGCAGAATGATCTTTTAGCCGCTCCCTAGAGCAGTGTGATATATGGGTAGTCCCAGTAACACACATACCACCGGGGGGCACTTTTGCAAGTAGGTCACTTTGTTCATGTTCGCTCTGTAATCAAATATGGAAATGTGGCGATATAGAGTTGGCCGTGACCAGGACAGAGTGGAAAAGAGAGACCACACTCACTCACACACTATCTGCTTAGAACACTGAGCTGCAGCTGGCCCATAGTAATAAGTAAGCTGAAAAGAACATCCAGGGTCTCTCCAATGTGTTAGAAAATCAGATGGCCTTTAGAGAAGTGTTGTGTTTGTACATGTTTTACTATACCTGTGAGTACCAGAAGTCCACACAAGAATAGTAAACTAACTACAATTCTGAGAAGTGAGGCCATTTAGCCAGTCCTCACTTGTAAAATGGCTATTTTAGGCTTAGGGTTGGAGTTAGGGGTTTGGTTCAGATGGAGACAGGACATGGACATGTCTCTCTCTTTCTTTCTTTCACCCTCCTCTTGTCATTCCAGACTGCAAACTCACCACCAGAGAGAGGGGCAAGCTGTGCTTCAGAGCAACACGATGCAAACCCCATGAAGGTACACAGACTCTCATTACCAACAATGTCAGACAATGAGGAGAATCTCTTTTCTGTCTCCTGACTTATTTTCTGTGTCTTCTGTGTCTTAGCTACCTCAAAGTCACTAGAGAAGTACACCTTTGCAGACCTGAGCCTTGGAAATGAACAGGTATGTTAACCATTGTAAGAGGACAATAACAGTTATCTGTCACTGCTGGTCAGTTTTGCTGAATGTATAAAAAAAATTGCTGTACTATTACCCTCTCCACCCAAACCTTCTCTCCCTCCCTTCCTTCCCCACGTTTTCCTTCCTCTCCATCTCTTTTTCTCTCTCCCCTTTTTATCTGCTATCTTGTCACTCACCCTTTCTTCTTTCCTCTATTGTCTTCCCCTCTCCTTCCTCCTCTCCTCTCCTCAGATCATCAGCTCCACCACTCCGTGTGCAGACTTCTTCTTCCGGAGGTGTCAGCCCTCGGAGTCTTGGAGACCGCTTATTGCCATGGAGACACAGGGGAGACATTCCAGGAGTCAGGGGGCGGGTCCTGGGGGTGGGGCTGAGGATATAACAGGTGTGGTCAGGAAGTGCAACGAGGTGGACCTCAACATCATCGTCCTCTGGAAGGTAAATCACAGAATTAAAATACATTACTATTACTAATTGTATTAGGATTAGTACTACTGCATAATTTAAATAGACCCCTAGAACACTTATGACACATATATTTAGACCTGTTGTGACATGTATTGCGTTATTTTATGGCTGGTTATGACATCTAAAACCCGAAAAACATTCCATTACACCACAGCCTACGCATCAATAATATGTTTGTTATATATAAAAAATGAAATTGACCATGTTAAATTATTGTAATTGCGCACACACTGATGTCAGACATGCACCTACCCCAATGCTCTGTTGCTGATGACTGGGATGAATGCAGGAGCATGTCAAGACACCCTCTTTTGACTGATGACTGATATAAAGACATGTACGTGATAGGCCTATCTGGCTTATATGATGCTGACGTCATAATGATTCTTGACAGTGCCGTAAAGAGTATTTTCTTAGTCCAAATAAAGTGTAACAGGATGGTCATAATGCTTCATCAGTGTAATAGTGTGCTTTCTGCAAGTTATGTAAATATATATATATTTTTTTTTTTAAACATGACTAAAGAATTCATTACAGAAAAACAAAGGATTTAAGAGAAACTTTCAAATGAAAAGGCACTTCGTGGCAGGGAAAAAACAAATTAGAATAAATGTGTTTTTTTGTTTTTTTATCCCCAATTTTCGTGGTATCCAATCGCTAGTAATTACTATCTTGTCTCATCACTACAACTCCCGTACGGGCTCGGGAGAGACGAAGGTCGAAAGTCATGCGTCCTCCGAAGCACAACCCAACCAAGCCGCACTGCTTCTTAACACAGCGCACCTCCAACCCGGAAGCCAGCCGCACCAATGTGTCGGAGGAAACACCGTGCACCCGCCCCCCGTGGTTAGCGCGCACTGCGCCCGGCCCGCCACTGGAGTCACTGGAGCGCGATGAGACAAGGATATCCCTACCGGCCAAACCCTCCCTAACCCGGACGACGCTAGGCCAATTGTGCGTTGCCCCACGGACCTCCCGGTCGCGGCCGGCTGCGACAGAGCCTGGGCGCGAACCCAGAGACTCTGGTGGCACAGCTAGCGCTGCGATGCAGTGCCCTAGACCACTGCGCCACCCGGGAGGCCTGGTTTTGACACTCTTAAGCCATAAAATAACACAATATATGTCAACAGTTGTAAATATATGGGTCATGGCAGTGTTATGACTTTGTTATGACCTTTGTTATAACTTGTTATGATACTGGGTGTCAAGTAAAGTGTTACCCAATTGCTACTACTATTGAACTAGCCATTACTAGACATACAGTATATAGGATTCTGGTATTATATGATGACTCGATGGGTAAAACACTACATGCATCCCATTCTTCCTCGGGTTCTGTTTGGACTGCCTAGGCAGCAGCTAATTGGGATCCTAATAAATACTAAAATCCCAAACCACTACAACTCACTTAATACTGTTAGTTCTCCCACACTATTCTAGGACTTCTATGGTGTTGCTGTTCCCTTCTCCAATTATACATAGATGGAATGTATATTTAGCTCATGTCATTATTGAAGATGTTGTCAATAAACAAAAAAAACAACTTCAGCATTTTTCTCCATCCTGTGTTTCATTGTTTAATTATGCGTTGATAGTCAGTTTTTGTTGAGCTGATTGCCTAAGTTGTTTTTGCTGTTTTGCTATTGACATCAGGCCAATGAATTTACTAATGTTTGTTTGTTCTTGTTGACATGCGTATGTTGTTGGTTGCTAATATTTGTTTGTTGACAGGCGTATGTTGTTGGTTGCTAATATTTGTTTGTGCTTGTTGACAGGCATATGTTGTTGGTTGCTAATATTTGTTTGTTGTTGACAGGCATTTGTTGTTGAAGACAACAAGCAGGTGATCCTGGAGGGACAGCTTCATGTGGCACTACAGACCATTGGCAAAGAGGCCTGCTCCCTCACACAGAAAGAGGTGCGCACACACCAGGCACACACATGTACATACAGTGCCCTCTGTAATTAGTGGGACAGTGAAGCATTTTTTTCTTCTTTTGGCTCTATACTCAAAGTTTGGATTTGAAATCAAACAATGACTGAGGTTAAAGACGGTCATCCTTAATTTGAGGTGAATAATATCGGGTGAATAATGATGAGTGAGAAAGTTAGATGCACGAATATCTTACCCCCTCTGTTATTGTAAGGGTGAGGTTTGAATATCTTGGGGGTATGATATTTGTGCATCTAACTTTCATACTTATCATTATTAACGATTCATTCAGGATTATCCGTAATCATGGTAGCATCCACATTACTGTAGAGGTTTTTAGAAACATTCTATTCTTATTTATAATAAAAGTGACTCTAAAATGACACAATACATTATTTACCATTCATGTCTATTGGCCACAGAATAATCTAAAACACAACTAAAAATAAAGAGCAAATGCATCCAACATATTTGTAGAGTCAAAAGCTTGATGTAGTCATTTAGTACTATGCATATGGGACCAAATACTACACTTTTTACTGCTTATATTTATATAAGTATAAGTATATTTGTTTTAATACTTTTGGTGCCCTAAAATGGGCAGAAAGTGCTATAATTTCTAAATGATTCACCCAATTATGGATGAAAATACCCTCAAATTAAAGCTGCTAGTCATTTTATCATTTAAAATCCAGTACAGAGCCAAAAAAACAAACATTGCCACTGTCCCAACACATACAGTGTTCTGGCTGTCTCCTCTCTTTTCTCTCCTGGATGACTCATCACACTGAATGAACGCTGGCCATTTAATGATCAACAAGTGTAAACATTCAAATCACCGTTGTGTTCTTACTGTGTAGTGTACACACAAGCTGAATAACTATACACTCTTCAGGACTGAGTTATCTGCATTGAGACTGAAGCACAAACAAAACCACACACGCACAACTCCAACTGAGTGTTTAGTGTGCCCCCTCCAAAACACACATACACAATCTGTGACCATGCTGTCAGTGGTGGCACTGAAACGTTTGGTGTCTGGGGCCTGGTACAAGTTTTTACAGGGTTAGGTCTACACCGATAGCCAAAGGTTATGCTTCCAGTGTAGCAGGTAAAAAAAAACTGCTGCTTTTGTGACGTCCAAGTGTAGCTCTTATGTTAAAGTTAAGTGGTTTCAAGGCAGGCCCAAGCTTTACTATTTCAAGGCTGTGTGAAGAAGTTCATTGTTCTTATTTATCCCTAGATGGAAAATTCCATTTGTCACCACTAGGGCTGTGGCTGTCATGAAATTTTGTCAGCCAGCTATTGTAATGCTAATGTAGGTCTCACGGTAATTGACAGTTAATTAACATAAACCCCTTTTAGCATCTCCAGGCCTTCAGCATACAAGTCGCTGATGCACGCCATTTAATATACACCATCACAATAAATCCATTATTTATTTTGGGCAGGTCTAAAGAAACATGATATGAAGAAAAAATATTTCAGAAGAACAGAACTAGTTGGCCTACTGTATGTTATCTGGCGATGCACTATGCCATAAGGTGTAAGCTTGTTCATTTAGCAGACATGATATGGTTAAGTCCTGTGCCATTATTTTATATTATATGATTTTATAGTAAGAAGAATATAATTGAACTTAGCTGAATAAAATAGGAAGGATATTTTCCCCATTCCAGAGCAACTGTGCATATGAAGTGGCTATGTTAAGCATAAAAGTGATCATTTGAAATGTGCTAGATGTAGAGTTATTTGGCAACTTTAGTTGTAAATGATGCAAACCCTTAGAATGTCTTAGATATCAAAACATACAGTGCATTCTGAAAAATATTTAGACCCCTTTATATATTTTAGACCCCTTATAGCCTTATTCTAAAATTGATTAAATACATGTTTTCCCTCGTCAATCTACACACAATACCCCATACTGATGAAGCGAAAACAGGTTTAGACATTTTTGCAAATTTATTACAAATAAAAATCAGAAATGTATATAAGTATTCAGACCCTTTCCTATGAGACTTGAAATTGAGCTCAGGCGCATCCTGTTTCCATTGATCATCCTTGATGTTTCTACAACTTGATTGGAGTTCACCTACGGTAAAATAAAGCAATGTAATCAATTTTAGAATAAGGCTGTAACCAAACAAAATATGGAAAAAGTCAAGGGGTCTGAATACTTAACGAAATGACTCTTGGCTCCTGCCCCAGATTTATCTGCGTAAGCCTTTTTAACTCTGACACACAGAAAGAGACACACACACATACACACATTTAAGCTAATGTATTTTTTTTGTGGGGGGTCTCTGAAGATATGAAGACAAAGGGAGAGTGATTAACCAAGCCATTACTTTAAGTGTATGTGAGAGAAAGTGACAGACAGCTCTAACCCTCTTAACCTTAGTCTAGTTAGTCACCACTGTCTTGAATGATTGATCAGCACTTCTCAATGACTTCATTCATTAACTCTCTGAAACACTGTGTCACATTAGAAAAGTTGAGCGTCCACAATTGTTTTAATACTTTGCCATTTTTAAAGTCATGTTCCCCCCCATCCTTGACTTTTCCTAAATAACACACTGTCATTGTTAGAATCTTAATATCACTAACATAACTTGTGTAATAAGCCGTTTTAAGAGGACATAAAATATTCATCCAAGTCTAACTGAAATCTTATCAGAAACATGTTGGGTAGTTTTCACAACTTTAAATTTGTTGATGTCATTTAGAAATTTTGCACGGAAAATCTTTTATTTATTTATTTTTATTGCATTTTCTCTCCGGTCCCTAAACATCTTTGCTGCGTGAGAGAAGCAGAACTTTACCGATGTCAACTAGATTGAAGCATTCATTCTATTGATTTATGACATTTTTCTGGGGAACAGCAGTTTATTTAGTATTCTAGGGCAACAAGTAATGACAGAAGAGAAGCTGCATGTATCTACAGACAAATTGACTAACAAATAGCACACCAAAATGTCAGATTATAAGCCGAAACATAAGCCTATCTCTGACTGTACAGCGCATTTTTTTAGTTGCCATTGTTTATATTTGTAGGTTAGGGTCTGGTGTGGGCCTCAGATTTTCACTTTACCACACATAGTTGGGCGTTTGCGGATTGGTTATTAGCAATTGTGGGCGGTTCCGGGTGAACAAACAGCTGACCTGCGGATCACTAGTGTGTGTCTGGCTGGCGTGTGAGAGAGCGAGAAAGTGACAGATGGCTCTAACCCTGTTAACCTTTCTAGTTAGTCACCACAGTCGTGAAGGATTTGAGAAGCACTTCTCAATGACTATGCATTTACATTCATTACATTCATTATCTCTTAAACACACTGTCACACTTTACAAAATACATAATTGTTTTTTCATTCACATTTGCCATACACGGTCACATCACAACTGTACACCTCCCTCCCACACACAGTGTGATTTAATGACAGAGTGAGTTTAACAGTGTCTGAGCGCACGTGCGTGTACGTCTGTGAGGCACAGACTGTACCCACTGCACGATGCAAGCAGTTTCTCACCTCTCTTATTCTGTCTACCTCCTGTGGAAGTAGTGTGTCATTGGTTTAACTTCTCTAGGATAGGGGGCAGCATTTTCAGGTTTGGATGAAAAGCATACCCAAATTCAACTGCCAGCTACTCATCCCCAGAAGATAAGATATGCATATTATTAGTAGATTTTGATAGAAAACACTCTGAAGTTTCCAAAACTGTTTGAATCATGTCTGTGAGTATAACATAACTTATTTAGCAGGCGAAACCCCGAGGACAAACCATTCAGATTTTGTTTTGAGATCACTCTTTTCAATGGATTTTCATTGGGAATACAGATTTCTAATTGACCTTCTTGCAGTTCCTACCGCTTCCACTGGATGTCAGTCTTTAGAAATTGGTTGAGGGTTTTTCCTTTGTGTAATGAAGAAGTACGGCCATCTTGAACGAGGGTCACTTGAAGTGTACTGTTTGATAGAGGCGCATGACCAGAAGGCTAGCTACAGTTTGTTTTAATCTTATATTGAACACAGATCATCCCTTCAATTATTTACGTTAAAAAATACTTAAAGTTGTATTACAAAAGTAGTTTGAAATGTTTTGGCAAAGTTTACAGGTAACTTTTGAGATATTTTGTAGTCACGTTTCACAAGTTGGAACCAGTGTTTTTCTGGATCAAACGCGCCAAATAAATGGACATTTTGGATATATATATCGACGGAATTAATTGAGCAAAAGGACCATTTGTGATGTTTATGGGACATATTGGAGTGCCAACAACAGAAGCTCGTCAAAGGCATGAATTATATTTTTATTTCTGCGTTTTGTGTCGCGCCTGCAGGGTTGAAATATGCTTCTCTCTCTTTGTTTACTATGGTGCTAACTCAGATAATAGCATCGTTTGCTTTTGCCGAAAAAGCCTATTTGAATTCTGACATGTTGGCTGGATTCACAACCAGTGTAGCTTTAATTTGGTATCTTTCATGTGTGATTTAATGAAAGTTTGATTTTTATAGTAATTTATTTGAATTTGGCGCTCTGCATTTTTACTGGCTTTTGGCCAAGTGGGACAGTAGCGTCCCACATATCCCAGAGAAGTTAAGCATGATTGTGTGTGTGTGTGTCATTGGTTTAAGTGTGTGTGTGAGAGCGATTGCGATGGAGATATAAACGGCTATTATCATCAGACCGCCTCATTTCCAGTCTAAAAATAACTCTCCAATAACGACCACAGAGACAAAACGTGATGTCTGCCACCACCTTCCTCCCTCGTTCCCTCATTCCCCCTCTCTCCTCTACCCACTCACCCGGCCAGACCACATCCACATTTAGTCTGACACTTCCTTTTTACTCCCCCTCAGACACACAACTTCCTCCAAGCCAAGCTGTTGGCATAGCAACAGTGTCTGCGGCGCTCATTCGTAACACTGGCGTGCACGAGAACTTCTCTCATCCTTCTTTATCCCTCTGGCTTTTTATAGCTCTGCACATAAGCTGCCGAGACCACCATTTCCCCCTACCTTCCTCCCTCACTCCTGCCGTCGCTCGTTAGCTTTCTCTCCTCCCAGAAGAACTCACTGCTCCCACATCATTGCCTAGACCAATTACCTCTATAGCAAAGGCATTGTTTTGAACGACTTAGCTATTATTTCTACCTACTTGAATATCAGAATGTCATACAGTATAAGGGAATATCACTAATAGGGCTCAAATGTTTTTAGATATAAAACAAATGTATTGATATACAGTCGTGGCCAAAAGTTTTGAGAATGACACAAATATACATTTTCACAAAGTCTGCTGCCTCAGTTTGTATGATGGCAATTTGCATATACTCCAGAATGTTATGAAGAGTGATCAGATGAAAGTCCCTCTTTGCCATGCAAATGAACTGAATCCCCCAAAAACATTTCCACTGCATTTCAGCCCTGCCACAAAAGGATCAGCTGACATCATGTCAGTGATTCTCTCGTTAACACAGGTGTGAGTGTTGATGAGGACAAGGCTGAAGATCACTCTGTCATGCTGATTTGAATAACAGACTGGAAGCTTCAAAAGGAGGGTGGTGCTTGGAATCATTGTTCTTCCTCTGTCAACCATGGTTACCTGCAAGGAAACACGTGCTGTCATCATTGCTTTGCACAAAAAGGGCTTCACAGGCAAGGATATTGCTGCCAGTAAGATTGCACCTAAATCAACCATTTATCGGATCATCAAGAACTTCAAGGAGAGCAGTTCAATTGTTGTGAAGAAGGCTTCGGGGCGCCCAAGAAAGTCCAGCAAGCGCCAGGACCGTCTCCTAAATTTGATTCAGCTGCGGGATCGGGGCACCACCAGTACAGAGCTTGCTCAGGAATGGCAGCAGGCAGGTGTGAGTGCATCTGCACGCACAGTGAGGCGAAGACTTTTGGAGGATGGCCTGGTGTCAAGAAGGGCAGCAAAGAAGCCACTTCTCTCCAGGAAAAACATCAGGGACAGACTGATATTCTGCAAAAGGTACAGGGATTGGACTGCTGAGGACTGGGGTAAAGTAACTTTCTCTGATGAATCCCCTTTCCAATTGTTTTGGGCATCTGGAAAAAAGCTTGTCCGGAGAAGACAAGGTGAGCGCTACCATCAGTCCTGTGTCATGTGAACAGTAAAGCATCCTGAGACCATTCATGTGTGGGGTTGTTTCTTAGCCAAGGAAGTGGGCTCACTCACAATTTGGCCTAAGAACACAGCCATGAATAAAGAATGGTACCAACACATCCTCTGAGAGCAACTTCTACCAACCATCAAGGAACAGTTTGGTGACTTATGAGAATTTTGTTCTCAGTTGTTCATAATACCCAATTGAATTAATTACTCAGCCTGAAACCCAGAATTTGTAAGAAACTGGTTGAAATGAATTAGGCGGAGGCCCAGCTACAATTGTCAGGAATGTTTATTTAGAGAGCTCTGACGTGCATATACAAAAACGTTCCTTTTATCCCTTCTCTTAACCTCTGGGATAGGTGGGACGATAGCGTCCCACTTGGCCAAAATCCAGAAAAAATGTTGCGCGCCAAATTCAAATATATTACTATAAAATCAATCTTTCATGAAATCACACATGAAAGACACCAAATTAAAGCTACACATGTTGTGAATCTAGCCAACATGTCTGATTTCAAAAAGGATTTACGGGGACAGCACACCAAACAATTGTTAGCTCAGTACATAGCCACAGAAAAACACAGCCATTTTCCCAGCAAAAGATAGTAGTCACAAAAAGCAGAAATAGAGATAAAATCACTAACCTTTGATGATCTTCATCAGATGACACTCATAGGACATCATGTTACACAATACATTTATGTTTTGTTCGATAATGTGCATATTTATATCCACAAATCTCGGTTTACATTGGCGCCATGTTCAGAAATGCCTCAAATATCCGGAGTAATTGCAGAGAGCCACGTCAAATAACAGAAATACTCATCATAAACTTTGATGAAAGATGCATGTTTTACACAGAATTAAAGATACACTTGTTCTTAATGCAACCGCTGTGTCAGATTTCAAAAAAACTTTACGTAAAAAGCACACCATGCAATAATCTGAGACGGCGCTCAGATTTAACAACATTTCTCCGCCATGTTGGAGTCAACAGAAATACGGAATTACATCATAAATATTCCCTTACCTTTGATTATGTTCATCAGAATGCACTGCCAGGAATCCTAGTTCCACAATAAATCGTTGTTTTGTTCGATAATGTCCATTATGTCCAATTAGCTACTTTTGCTAGCATGTGTAGTACACGTGTCCAAACGCTCGCGCAAGATGCAGTTAAACGTTGGACGAAAACTTCAAAAAGTTATATTACAAGTCGAATAAACTGGTCAAACTTAGTAGAGAATCAATCTTCAGGATGTTGTTATCATTTATATCCAATAAGGTTCCAACCGGAGAATTCTTTTCAGTCTCTAAGTAATGGAACGCATGGCGATATCATGAGGAATGCGCGTGACCAAGATCTGGCAATCTGCCAGACCACTGACTCAAACACCTCCCATCCGGTCCCACATCACAGTATAGGCTTCATTCAGCGTTCTACAGACTGTTGACATCTAGTGGAAGGCGTAGGAAGTGCAAACAGATCCATATATTACAGGGAATTGAATAGGCGATGAGTTTAACAATGACCAGTCTCAGAATTCTCACTTCCTGTTTGGATTTTTTCTCAGGTTTCTGCCTGCCATATGAGTTCTGTTATACTCACATACATCATTCAAACAGTTTTAGAAACTTCAGCGTGTTTTATATCCAATAGTAATAATAATATGCATATATTAGTATCTGGGACAGAGTAGGAGGCAGTTCACTATGGGCACGCAATTCATCCAAAAGTGAAAATGCTGCCCCCTATATCAAAGAAGTTAAACTACGCACATACACACTATATTTGGATTATCCCCTGAAGTCTCACCACAGTTTATTACCACTCAGCTGACAGTTCCAGTCCCCCCCAGATACAGAAAACCTGGAGGGGCTCTCCCTGTCTTATTTAATCTCCACAGAGTTATAGCTGGGTCGGTTCAAACATAGTTTAATGATCCACTTTGTTTTCTTTAGGCACACACATACCTTCCTCTCTTCCCATGTACATGCTACATTACCTCTTTCTTATGGAGTTTACAAGAAAAACAGGGTTGAATTCAATTAATTATAGTTCTATGTTAAATGTATGCATCATTTAGTCATTATTCATAAAATTCATAACAGTGACGAACAATGCCTTTTCCAGCATGATGGAGCACCTTGCCATAAGGCAAAAGTGATAACTAAGTGGCTCGGGGAACAAAACATTGATATTTTGGGTCCATGGCCAGGAAACTCTCCAGACCTTAATCCCATTGAGAACTTGTGGTCAATCCTCAAGAGGCGGGTGGACAAACAAAACCCCACAAATTCTGAAAAACTCCAAGCATTGATTATGCAAGAATGGGCTGCTATCAGTCAGGATGTGGCCCAGAAGTTAATTGACAGCATGCCAGGGCGGATTGCAGAGGTCTCGAAAAAGAAGGGTCAACACTGCAAATATTGACTCTTTGCATCAACTTCATGTAATTGTCAATAAAAGCCTTTGACACTTATGAAATGCTTGTAATTATACTTCAGTATTCCATAGTAACATCTGACAAAATATCTAAAGACACTGAAGCAGCAAACTTTGAAAATTAATATTAGTCATTCTCAAAACTTTTGGCCATGACTGTACACACACACACACCAACTGAAAAGTTGTCTATTGTCAAAACGTCTAATTATAGTTCTCTGAATGTCTCTATCAAGGCATTTTGCCAAAGAGGCCATTCATTATATTTTGTAATGGCAAAAGTTCTGAACGGGGCGAACAAATTATACCACAACAAAATGTCTGTGTAACTACATGTATATAAAAGCAGTGTTTGTTTGACACAATGGCCTCTGTTTCTCTGTTGTGTAGTAGGAGGCTCAGGAGATGTATATGTGGTGTGTTGAAATGGCATCTGTTCCTGTGTCCTGACCTCATGTGTTGTGTTCCTCTGTCCTGTTGTAGGAGGCTGTGTGTATAATGGTGTGGATTCTGTTGTGTTCCTCTGTCCTGTTGTAGGAGGCTGTGTGTATAATGGTGTGGATTATGTTGTGTTCCTCTGTCCTGTTGTAGGAGGCTGTGTGTATAATGGTGTGGATTCTGTTGTGTTCCTCTGTCCTGTTGTAGGAGGCTGTGTGTTTAATGGTGTGGATTCTGTTGTGTTCCTCTGACCTGTTGTAGGAGGCTGTGTGTTTAATGGTGTGGATTCTGTTGTGTTCCTCTGACCTGTTGTAGGAGGCTGTGTGTTTAATGGTGTGGATTCTGTTGTTCCTCTGACCTGTTGTAGGAGGCTGTGTGTTTAATGGTGTGGATTCTGTTGTGTTCCTCTGACCTGTTGTAGGAG
Source organism: Salvelinus namaycush (assembly GCF_016432855.1). Lineage (NCBI taxonomy): Eukaryota > Metazoa > Chordata > Actinopteri > Salmoniformes > Salmonidae > Salvelinus > Salvelinus namaycush. Next base: position 38,115,525 of record NC_052316.1, read on the forward strand.
GCTGTGTGTATAATGGTGTGGATTCTGTTGTGTTCCTCTGACCTGTTGTAGGAGGCTGTGTGTATAATGGTGTGGATTATGTTGTGTTCCTCTGTCCTGTTGTAGGAGGCTGTGTGTTTAATGGTGTGGATTCTGTTGTGTTCCTCTGACCTGTTGTAGGAGGCTGTGTGTATAATGGTGTGGATTCTGTTGTGTTCCTCTGACCTGTTGTAGGAGGCTGTGTGTTTAATGGTGTGGATTCTGTTGTGTTCCTCTGTCCTGTTGTAGGAGGCTGTGTGTTTAATGGTGTGGATTCTGTTGTGTTCCTCTGACCTGTTGTAGGAGGCTGTGTGTTTAATGGTGTGGATTCTGTTGTGTTCCTCTGACCTGTTGTAGGAGGCTGTGTGTTTAATGGTGTGGATTCTGTTGTGTTCCTCTGACCTGTTGTATTGTAGGAGGCTGTGTGTATAATGGTGTGGATTCTGTTGTGTTCCTCTGTCCTGTTGTAGGAGGCTGTGTGTTTAATGGTGTGGATTCTGTTGTTCCTCTGTCCTGTTGTAGGAGGCTGTGTGTTTAACGGTGTGGATTCTGTTATTCCTCTGACCTGTTGTAGGAGGCTGTGTGTTTAATGGTGTGGATTATGTTGTGTTCCTCTGTCCTGTTGTAGGAGGCTGTGTGTTTAATGGTGTGGATTATGTTGTGTTCCTCTGACCTGTTGTAGGAGGCTGTGTGTATAATGGTGTGGATTCTGTTGTGTTCCTCTGTCCTGTTGTAGGAGGCTGTGTGTATAATGGTGTGGATTCTGTTGTGTTCCTCTGTCCTGTTGTAGGAGGCTGTGTGTATAATGGTGTGGATTCTGTTGTGTTCCTCTGACCTGTTGTAGGAGGCTGTGTGTTTAATGGTGTGGATTCTGTTGTTCCTCTGACCTGTTGTAGGAGGCTGTGTGTATAATGGTGTGGATTCTGTTGTTCCTCTGACCTGTTGTAGGAGGCTGTGTGTATAATGGTGTGGATTCTGTTGTGTTCCTCTGACCTGTTGTAGGAGGCTGTGTGTATAATGGTGTGGATTCTGTTGTTCCTCTGATCTGTTGTAGGAGGCTGTGTGTTTAATGGTGTGGATTCTGTTGTGTTCCTCTGTCCTGTTGTAGGAGGCTGTGTGTTTAATGGTGTGGATTCTGTTGTGTTCCTCTGACCTGTTGTAGGAGGCTGTGTGTATAATGGTGTGGATTCTGTTGTGTTCCTCTGTCCTGTTGTAGGAGGCTGTGTGTTTAATGGTGTGGATTCTGTTGTTCCTCTGTCCTGTTGTAGGAGGCTGTGTGTTTAACGGTGTGGATTCTGTTATTCCTCTGACCTGTTGTAGGAGGCTGTGTGTTTAATGGTGTGGATTCTGTTGTTCCTCTGACCTGTTGTAGGAGGCTGTGTGTATAATGGTGTGGATTCTGTTGTTCCTCTGACCTGTTGTAGGAGGCTGTGTGTATAATGGTGTGGATTCTGTTGTGTTCCTCTGTCCTGTTGTAGGAGGCTGTGTGTATAATGGTGTGGATTCTGTTGTGTTCCTCTGACCTGTTGTAGGAGGCTTTGTGTTTAATGGTGTGGATTCTGTTGTTCCTCTGACCTGTTGTAGGAGGCTGTGTGTATAATGGTGTGGATTCTGTTGTTCCTCTGACCTGTTGTAGGAGGCTGTGTGTATAATGGTGTGGATTCTGTTGTTCCTCTGACCTGTTGTAGGAGGCTGTGTGTATAATGGTGTGGATTCTGTTGTTCCTCTGATCTGTTGTAGGAGGCTGTGTGTTTAATGGTGTGGATTCTGTTGTTCCTCTGACCTGTTGTAGGAGGCTGTGTGTATAATGGTGTGGATTCTGTTGTTCCTCTGACCTGTTGTAGGAGGCTGTGTGTTTAATGGTGTGGATTCTGTTGTTCCTCTGACCTGTTGTAGGAGGCTGTGTGTATAATGGTGTGGATTATGTTGTGTTCCTCTGACCTGTTGTAGGAGGCTGTGTGTTTAATGGTGTAGATTCTGTTGTGTTCCTCTGTCCTGTTGTAGGAGGCTGTGTGTTTAATGGTGTGGATTCTGTTGTTCCTCTGACCTGTTGTAGGAGGCTGTGTGTTTAATGGTGTGGATTCTGTTGTGTTCCTCTGACCTGTTGTAGGAGGCTGTGTGTTTAATGGTGTGGATTCTGTTGTGTTCCTCTGTCCTGTTGTAGGAGGCTGTGTGTATAATGGTGTGGATTCTGTTGTGTTCCTCTGTCCTGTTGTAGGAGGCTGTGTGTTTAATGGTGTGGATTCTGTTGTTCCTCTGTCCTGTTGTAGGAGGCTGTGTGTTTAATGGTGTGGATTCTGTTGTGTTCCTCTGACCTGTTGTAGGAGGCTGTGTGTATAATGGTGTGGATTCTGTTGTGTTCCTCTGTCCTGTTGTAGGAGGCTGTGTGTTTAATGGTGTGGATTCTGTTGTGTTCCTCTGACCTGTTGTAGGAGGCTGTGTGTATAATGGTGTGGATTCTGTTGTGTTCCTCTGACCTGTTGTAGGAGGCTGTGTGTTTAATGGTGTGGATTCTGTTGTGTTCTTCTGTCCTGTTGTAGGAGGCTGTGTGTTTAATGGTGTGGATTCTGTTGTGGTCCTCTGTCCTGTTGTAGGAGGCTGTGTGTTTAATGGTGTGGATTATGTTGTGTTCCTCTGTCCTGTTGTAGGAGGCTGTGTGTTTAATGGTGTGGATTCTGTTGTGTTCCTCTGTCCTGTTGTAGGAGGCTGTGTGTATAATGGTGTGGATTCTGTTGTTCCTCTGACCTGTTGTAGGAGGCTGTGTGTATAATGGTGTGGATTCTGTTGTTCCTCTGTCCTGTTGTAGGAGGCTGTGTGTTTAACGGTGTGGATTCTGTTATTCCTCTGACCTGTTGTAGGAGGCTGTGTGTTTAACGGTGTGGATTATGTTGTGTTCCTCTGTCCTGTTGTAGGAGGCTGTGTGTTTAATGGTGTGGATTATGTTGTGTTCCTCTGTCCTGTTGTAGGAGGCTGTGTGTATAATGGTGTGGATTCTGTTGTTCCTCTGACCTGTTGTAGGAGGCTGTGTGTATAATGGTGTGGATTCTGTTGTTCCTCTGACCTGTTGTAGGAGGCTGTGTGTATAATGGTGTGGATTCTGTTGTTCCTCTGACCTGTTGTAGGAGGCTGTGTGTATAATGGTGTGGATTCTGTTTTTCCTCTGACCTGTTGTAGGAGGCTGTGTGTATAATGGTGTGGATTCTGTTGTTCCTCTGACCTGTTGTAGGAGGCTGTGTGTTTAATGGTGTGGATTCTGTTGTGTTCCTCTGACCTGTTGTATTGTAGGAGGCTGTGTGTATAATGGTGTGGATTCTGTTGTGTTCCTCTGTCCTGTTGTAGGAGGCTGTGTGTTTAATGGTGTGGATTATGTTGTTCCTCTGTCCTGTTGTAGGAGGCTGTGTGTTTAACGGTGTGGATTCTGTTATTCCTCTGACCTGTTGTAGGAGGCTGTGTGTTTAATGGTGTGGATTATGTTGTGTTCCTCTGTCCTGTTGTAGGAGGCTGTGTGTTTAATGGTGTGGATTATGTTGTGTTCCTCTGACCTGTTGTAGGAGGCTGTGTGTATAATGGTGTGGATTCTGTTGTGTTCCTCTGTCCTGTTGTAGGAGGCTGTGTGTATAATGGTGTGGATTCTGTTGTGTTCCTCTGTCCTGTTGTAGGAGGCTGTGTGTATAATGGTGTGGATTCTGTTGTGTTCCTCTGACCTGTTGTAGGAGGCTGTGTGTTTAATGGTGTGGATTCTGTTGTTCCTCTGACCTGTTGTAGGAGGCTGTGTGTATAATGGTGTGGATTCTGTTGTTCCTCTGACCTGTTGTAGGAGGCTGTGTGTATAATGGTGTGGATTCTGTTGTGTTCCTCTGACCTGTTGTAGGAGGCTGTGTGTATAATGGTGTGGATTCTGTTGTTCCTCTGATCTGTTGTAGGAGGCTGTGTGTTTAATGGTGTGGATTCTGTTGTGTTCCTCTGTCCTGTTGTAGGAGGCTGTGTGTTTAATGGTGTGGATTCTGTTGTGTTCCTCTGACCTGTTGTAGGAGGCTGTGTGTATAATGGTGTGGATTCTGTTGTGTTCCTCTGTCCTGTTGTAGGAGGCTGTGTGTTTAATGGTGTGGATTCTGTTGTTCCTCTGTCCTGTTGTAGGAGGCTGTGTGTTTAACGGTGTGGATTCTGTTGTTCCTCTGACCTGTTGTAGGAGGCTGTGTGTATAATGGTGTGGATTATGTTGTGTTCCTCTGACCTGTTGTAGGAGGCTGTGTGTTTAATGGTGTAGATTCTGTTGTGTTCCTCTGTCCTGTTGTAGGAGGCTGTGTGTTTAATGGTGTGGATTCTGTTGTTCCTCTGACCTGTTGTAGGAGGCTGTGTGTTTAATGGTGTGGATTCTGTTGTGTTCCTCTGACCTGTTGTAGGAGGCTGTGTGTTTAATGGTGTGGATTCTGTTGTGTTCCTCTGTCCTGTTGTAGGAGGCTGTGTGTATAATGGTGTGGATTCTGTTGTGTTCCTCTGACCTGTTGTAGGAGGCTGTGTGTATAATGGTGTGGATTCTGTTGTGTTCCTCTGTCCTGTTGTAGGAGGCTGTGTGTTTAATGGTGTGGATTCTGTTGTGTTCCTCTGACCTGTTGTAGGAGGCTGTGTGTATAATGGTGTGGATTCTGTTGTGTTCCTCTGACCTGTTGTAGGAGGCTGTGTGTTTAATGGTGTGGATTCTGTTGTGTTCTTCTGTCCTGTTGTAGGAGGCTGTGTGTTTAATGGTGTGGATTCTGTTGTGTTCCTCTGTCCTGTTGTAGGAGGCTGTGTGTTTAATGGTGTGGATTCTGTTGTGGTCCTCTGTCCTGTTGTAGGAGGCTGTGTGTTTAATGGTGTGGATTATGTTGTGTTCCTCTGTCCTGTTGTAGGAGGCTGTGTGTTTAATGGTGTGGATTCTGTTGTGTTCCTCTGTCCTGTTGTAGGAGGCTGTGTGTATAATGGTGTGGATTCTGTTGTTCCTCTGACCTGTTGTAGGAGGCTGTGTGTATAATGGTGTGGATTCTGTTGTTCCTCTGTCCTGTTGTAGGAGGCTGTGTGTTTAACGGTGTGGATTCTGTTATTCCTCTGACCTGTTGTAGGAGGCTGTGTGTATAATGGTGTGGATTATGTTGTGTTCCTCTGTCCTGTTGTAGGAGGCTGTGTGTATAATGGTGTGGATTCTGTTGTGTTCCTCTGTCCTGTTGTAGGAGGCTGTGTGTTTAATGGTGTGGATTCTGTTGTGTTCCTCTGACCTGTTGTAGGAGGCTGTGTTTAATGGTGTGGATTCTGTTGTTCCTCTGACCTGTTGTAGGAGGCTGTGTGTATAATGGTGTGGATTCTGTTGTTCCTCTGACCTGTTGTAGGAGGCTGTGTGTATAATGGTGTGGATTCTGTTGTTCCTCTGACCTGTTGTAGGAGGCTGTGTGTATAATGGTGTGGATTCTGTTGTTCCTCTGACCTGTTGTAGGAGGCTGTGTGTTTAATGGTGTGGATTCTGTTGTTCCTCTGACCTGTTGTAGGAGGCTGTGTGTATAATGGTGTGGATTCTGTTGTTCCTCTGACCTGTTGTAGGAGGCTGTGTGTTTAATGGTGTAGATTCTGTTGTGTTCCTCTGTCCTGTTGTAGGAGGCTGTGTGTATAATGGTGTGGATTCTGTTGTGTTCCTCTGTCCTGTTGTAGGAGGCTGTGTGTTTAATGGTGTGGATTATGTTGTTCCTCTGACCTGTTGTAGGAGGCTGTGTGTATACTGGTGTGGATTCTGTTGTGTTCCTCTGTCCTGTTGTAGGAGGCTGTGTGTTTAATGGTGTGGATTCTGTTGTGTTCCTCTGTCCTGTTGTAGGAGGCTGTGTGTTTAATGGTGTGGATTCTGTTGTGTTCCTCTGTCCTGTTGTAGGAGGCTGTGTGTATAATGGTGTGGATTCTGTTGTGTTCCTCTGTCCTGTTGTAGGAGGCTGTGTGTTTAATGGTGTGGATTCTGTTGTGTTCCTCTGACCTGTTGTAGGAGGCTGTGTGTATAATGGTGTGGATTCTGTTGTGTTCCTCTGACCTGTTGTAGGAGGCTGTGTGTATAATGGTGTGGATTCTGTTGTGTTCCTCTGTCCTGTTGTAGGAGGCTGTGTGTTTAATGGTGTGGATTCTGTTGTTCCTCTGACCTGTTGTAGGAGGCTGTGTGTTTAATGGTGTGGATTCTGTTGTGTTCCTCTGTCCTGTTGTAGGAGGCTGTGTGTTTAATGGTGTGGATTCTGTTGTGTTCCTCTGACCTGTTGTAGGAGGCTGTGTGTATAATGGTGTGGATTCTGTTGTGTTCCTCTGTCCTGTTGTAGGAGGCTGTGTGTTTAATGGTGTGGATTCTGTTGTGTTCCTCTGACCTGTTGTAGGAGGCTGTGTGTATAATGGTGTGGATTCTGTTGTGTTCCTCTGACCTGTTGTAGGAGGCTGTGTGTATAATGGTGTGGATTCTGTTGTGTTCCTCTGTCCTGTTGTAGGAGGCTGTGTGTTTAATGGTGTGGATTCTGTTGTTCCTCTGACCTGTTGTAGGAGGCTGTGTGTTTAATGGTGTGGATTCTGTTGTGTTCCTCTGTCCTGTTGTAGGAGGCTGTGTGTTTAATGGTGTGGATTCTGTTGTGTTCCTCTGACCTGTTGTAGGAGGCTGTGTGTATAATGGTGTGGATTCTGTTGTGTTCCTCTGTCCTGTTGTAGGAGGCTGTGTGTTTAATGGTGTGGATTCTGTTGTGTTCCTCTGTCCTGTTGTAGGAGGCTGTGTGTTTAATGGTGTGGATTCTGTTGTGTTCCTCTGACCTGTTGTAGGAGGCTGTGTGTTTAATGGTGTAGATTCTGTTGTGTTCCTCTGTCCTGTTGTAGGAGGCTGTGTGTTTAATGGTGTGGATTCTGTTGTTCCTCTGACCTGTTGTAGGAGGCTGTGTGTTTAATGGTGTAGATTCTGTTGTGTTCCTCTGTCCTGTTGTAGGAGGCTGTGTGTATAATGGTGTGGATTCTGTTGTGTTCCTCTGTCCTGTTGTAGGAGGCTGTGTGTTTAATGGTGTGGATTCTGTTGTTCCTCTGACCTGTTGTAGGAGGCTGTGTGTATAATGGTGTGGATTCTGTTGTGTTCCTCTGTCCTGTTGTAGGAGGCTGTGTGTATAATGGTGTGGATTCTGTTGTGTTCCTCTGTCCTGTTGTAGGAGGCTGTGTGTTTAATGGTGTGGATTCTGTTGTGTTCCTCTGACCTGTTGTAGGAGGCTGTGTGTATAATGGTGTGGATTCTGTTGTGTTCCTCTGACCTGTTGTAGGAGGCTGTGTGTATAATGGTGTGGATTCTGTTGTGTTCCTCTGTCCTGTTGTAGGAGGCTGTGTGTTTAATGGTGTGGATTCTGTTGTTCCTCTAACCTGTTGTAGGAGGCTGTGTGTTTAATGGTGTGGATTCTGTTGTGTTCCTCTGTCCTGTTGTAGGAGGCTGTGTGTTTAATGGTGTGGATTCTGTTGTGTTCCTCTGTCCTGTTGTAGGAGGCTGTGTGTTTAATGGTGTGGATTCTGTTGTTCCTCTGACCTGTTGTAGGAGGCTGTGTGTATAATGGTGTGGATTCTGTTGTGTTCCTCTGTCCTGTTGTAGGAGGCTGTGTGTATAATGGTGTGGATTCTGTTGTGTTCCTCTGTCCTGTTGTAGGAGGCTGTGTGTTTAATGGTGTGGATTCTGTTGTGTTCCTCTGACCTGTTGTAGGAGGCTGTGTGTATAATGGTGTGGATTCTGTTGTGTTCCTCTGACCTGTTGTAGGAGGCTGTGTGTATAATGGTGTGGATTCTGTTGTGTTCCTCTGTCCTGTTGTAGGAGGCTGTGTGTTTAATGGTGTGGATTCTGTTGTTCCTCTAACCTGTTGTAGGAGGCTGTGTGTTTAATGGTGTGGATTCTGTTGTGTTCCTCTGTCCTGTTGTAGGAGGCTGTGTGTATAATGGTGTGGATTCTGTTGTTCCTCTGACCTGTTGTAGGAGGCTGTGTGTATAATGGTGTGGATTCTGTTGTTCCTCTGTCCTGTTGTAGGAGGCTGTGTGTTTAATGGTGTGGATTCTGTTGTTCCTCTGACCTGTTGTAGGAGGCTGTGTGTATAATGGTGTGGATTATGTTGTGTTCCTCTGTCCTGTTGTAGGAGGCTGTGTGTTTAATGGTGTAGATTCTGTTGTGTTCCTCTGTCCTGTTGTAGGAGGCTGTGTGTATAATGGTGTGGATTCTGTTGTGTTCCTCTGTCCTGTTGTAGGAGGCTGTGTGTTTAATGGTGTGGATTCTGTTGTGTTCCTCTGACCTGTTGTAGGAGGCTGTGTGTTTAATGGTGTGGATTCTGTTGTGTTCCTCTGACCTGTTGTAGGAGGCTGTGTGTTTAATGGTGTGGATTCTGTTGTGTTCCTCTGTCCTGTTGTAGGAGGCTGTGTGTTTAATGGTGTGGATTCTGTTGTGTTCCTCTGACCTGTTGTATTGTAGGAGGCTGTGTGTTTAATGGTGTGGATTCTGTTGTGTTCCTCTGTCCTGTTGTAGGAGGCTGTGTGTATAATGGTGTGGATTCTGTTGTGTTCCTCTGACCTGTTGTAGGAGGCTGTGTGTTTAATGGTGTAGATTCTGTTGTGTTCCTCTGACCTGTTGTAGGAGGCTGTGTGTTTAATGGTGTGGATTCTGTTGTTCCTCTGTCCTGTTGTAGGAGGCTGTGTGTTTAATGGTGTAGATTCTGTTGTGTTCCTCTGTCCTGTTGTAGGAGGCTGTGTGTTTAATGGTGTGGATTCTGTTGTGTTCCTCTGACCTGTTGTATTGTAGGAGGCTGTGTGTTTAATGGTGTGGATTCTGTTGTGTTCCTCTGTCCTGTTGTAGGAGGCTGTGTGTATAATGGTGTGGATTCTGTTGTGTTCCTCTGACCTGTTGTAGGAGGCTGTGTGTTTAATGGTGTGGATTCTGTTGTGTTCCTCTGACCTGTTGTGTTGTAGGAGGCTGTGTGTTTAATGGTGTGGATTCTGTGGTATTGTAGGAGGCTCAAGAGATGGTGCTGCTGAAGTTTAAACCAGAGCTTCCTCCTCCTATGACACGGCCCTCCATGGAACAGCTCTCCCACCTCATCAAGACCAACCTGCACTACCCCGAAAGCTACAGCCACCCCTTTGTACAGAAGAGGTAACACGTCACGCATGCACACATGTTCATGAACGCACACACTCGCATACATACACACAGAATTTCAGCCATCGATCAATACATGGGTCCAGTGGATATATTGCGCCACACTCACACACCCAGTGCAACAGTCTGTCAATCTATATGTGGTTACAGAATGTCTCTCTGACTGTGCTTTATCAACCCAGCCAAGAAAAGGGGAGATATCTCCTTGCTTCTCTTTCCCCTTGCGTCTTGGTACCTGTCCTGGTTGTATGGGTTTGGATGCCACTTGCCCTATAGCAGTATCTATGACTGAATGGCTCAGGGGCCAGGTGATACCTGGAGCACTGAAATACAGACAGGGGAAGAGACAGGAAGACAGAAATGCTTGGGCTGTGATATCGCAATGTTTTCCATGGCAAAAATGAAAACAGGAAGCAGACCTAACTTTTTTGTCCTTTAAAAACCTGCTGTATGTAAAATATAGTATGCTATAGCTGGGAAAATAAATACATGTGACTCTGGATGACAACATAATGTTTGTTTCCAACATTAGGGCTGTTTTCCTAAAGAAGTTAAATCCGCTTCCTGTTTTGTTTCATTGTCACGATACTGACGAGTATCGCAGTACTGGTATCGTCCCGGCCCCAATAAATACACCGAGGGGTACACAGGGACACACACTGGCACACCTGTCTCTCGCTCTCTCTCTTTTTGATCTCCACAGGATATGGGAGTGCAGAATTATTTCTGAACAGGCACTATACTAACAGGCACTTATACTAATCTACTCTAAACTGAAACCGTTCATGAGGAATCTGTCAGCCTGCTTGTCCCAAGGGTGGTTGTTTGTGTGACACGTGTACTCTCACATAATTCACTAGTCAGAACTGGACTAACACGATTATCTTTTGACATGACTTGGTTCTAAACTCCACTGTTAATGTCATTATTTCTAGGGAAACCAGAACTGTTGTAGCTGGCAGAAGAGAGGTGCTTTGAGGAGATTAAATGATAACTATTAGTGTGGTTTGGAGACAGTGAGGAGAAACAGACTGATAGTCAGGGACCTTAAGTGCAGTGCTTTAGTTAATGTGACATATAATGAGTATAATAACCATATCTCTGTCTATATTTCACGTTCTCTAACTCTCCCTCTGCCTCTCTCTCCTCCCCCTCTGCCTCTCTCTCCTCCCCCTCCGCCTCTCTCTCCTCCCCCTCCCTCTCGCCCCCCCCCCCCCTCCCTCTCGATCCCCCCCCCTCCCTCTCGATCCCCCCCCCTCCCTCTCGATCCCCCCCCCCTCCCTCTCGATCCCCCCCCCTCCCTCTCGATCCCGCTGTCGCCCCCTTCCTCTCGGCCTCACTCCCCCCTCCCTTCTCTCCCCCTCACTACCCGCCCTCTGCCTCTCTCTCTCCCCTCTCCCCTTCTCTCTCCCCCCCCTCTGTCTATATGTAGTCTCTGTATGGTTCCAGTCACTTTGACTCTATCTAACTGCTCCCTGGCTCAAGTTGATGCCATCATTGACCTTCGACACAAAACTACGAGGTAAATATAATCACATGCACACCCACACCCTCAGTAGTCCCTAGTCCTATTTTCTCCTATTACAGTGCATTAGCTCCGCACTGTACTGTTAAAGATGCAATATGTAACTTTTTGGGCGACCCGACTAAATTCACGTAGAACTTGTACTTATAGATCTGTCATTCTCATTGAAAGCAAGTCTAAGAAGCAGTAGATCTGTTCTATGTGCACTATTTCTATGCTTCCCTTGCTTAATCTTTCATTTTTGCATTCATTTTTTCATTGTACACCAGCTTCAAAATACAATATTTTTGGTTATGGAAAATATATTTCACAGGGGTTTAGATGACGCAATGATTCTCTACATGATACTTACTTGTTATGTCACAAACTTAAATTAGGCGCACTATTACAATTTTAGCAACCAGGAAATGACGGAGCGATTTCTGCACAGTGCATCTTTAAATCTGCCATCTGTTCCTCATGTCCCTGAGCAAATGTTTACCTGCTAACTGCATCCTGTTCATCCTCCTGGTTTTAATATTCTTTGTTTTCCTCTCATCCCCCTCTTTCATCATCCCTTTTTCTCTCTTTTCCTCCCTCCATCAGTCCTGAGTCTCTTGAGGTGCACGGTTCGTTTACATGGCTGGGCCAGACTCAATACAAGCTGCAGTTGAGGGCACAGGAAGTGATGCGGCTGCCGCTGAGAGCCGGCTTCCTGCATGCGGGCGTCTATAACCTGGGAACTCCACGGGTCTTCGCCAAGCTGGCGGACCAGGGAGCCATGTGTGAGACCAGCCAGCAGACGGCCACGCCTGCACTAATCATCATTAACAGCACCTGAACATTGTCCTGCCCATCATCAATTATGAATTAACCACCATCTGTCAATCATCACTACCAAGACTCCCCATTGGTTGGCAACAACAGGGTTGAGAGCTCAGAGACCCACCCAGCAAGAAATATCTTCCAAATCCTAATCACCCGCTCTTCACCATCAATGCTTGAACACTGGGCTATCTTAATTAGGCATAAAACTGAAGAAAACAGTCTATAACAGGGAGGGACTACTTGAAAGGCTCTTTTTCATTTTCTGTTGCAAAAGGTTTTACTACAGGGTGCCCTAATGAATAGGATCCCAATTCTGCCTGCCCGCCCACCCGACAATAACCAATGAACAATTATCTGCAAATCATCACTACCAAGGCTCCCCATTGGTTAAGAAACTGTTGAGAGCTCGGAACTAGCTACCAAGCAGAAATATCTTTCCACCAAGTCTCAAATCATCCACTCCCTAAAAATTTGACCCATTTTTCCAAACTAGTATACTCAATACTGGACTAAGGAAAGAAGTTTTGTATTTTGCAATAAAAATCAGGGCGATAAGATGTATTTAAAAATATATATAAAATGTTTGAATGAAATTGTGCATCAGTTGAGCTTGTAACCACTGTGATGGTCAGACTGTTGTTAAATAAACCCCCCAGTAGCTATTTTATGTCCCAGCAACACATCAAAGCATCATGGACTTACATGTGGAAGAAGGATCTGTTTTCTCTCTGTGTATTATTCATCTGTCATCTCAGCTGATGCACTTTGGTTTTGACCTTTTTTATTTGATGATATCAACCTGTGGAAGGGGAGGAGAACAGACAGACGTTGTAAACTTAGACGGCAACAGCGTGTCTCCTACGATACTGGTGTCATCTGTCTACCGCCAGAGATGTATTTTATTTTTAGTGTTGAAAAACGAATCACATGTTGTTGAGCAGTTGTCACCGTGGCGACAGATGTCGTTTACTTCTTGGATTAACCAGGATGAGGAAGTAGGAAAAACTGCCTCTGCCTCAATGAGACTGACCATGACCAGGGTTTTCTGTTGTGTGGTCACATGGACCAGACCATCAGCACATCACAAACAGTTTAGAATATGACCCAGCGTTTAACCACTATACTACAGTATGTGACTGACAAACTCTTTGACTGACAGGTTCTGATACAGATACTGCCTGCCCACCTGTCTGTGAGCCTGTCTGTTGTTGGTCTGTAGTCTATCTGGACTGACAGTGCTGTCAGTCACCACGTGCACACATTTAATTTTCTACAAAACAAACAAACATACCAACATATGAACCAATCAAATCAACATGATCCCTATACTTCTCCCTCATTGGACCTCCACCTTGTGCTCAAGCTGTTATTTAAATGTATGTATTTACTCAACTGCTTTTCAGATTATGTATTATATTTATAACAAATTTACTGTAAATAGAAATAAAAATGTAACCAATGATGTGGGCTGTGAGATACAGTAACCGTCTCCCCTCTGTGCAATGTGTAGACGATGTTGTGATTTGTAGTTATACTTTTCAGACTGACTGACTGAGTTTTAGGATGTTTTCCAAATGGCATCCTATTCCCCATTAATGTTAAGAGAATTATGTTCTCAAGGTACATAACCCAATTTAATTATATTACTCAGTCTGCAAACCAGAATTTGTAAGATCCTGGTTGAATGAAACAGACGGAGGCTCAGCTAAAATTAGTCAAAAAGGTTTATTCACGGGAACGTTCTAAAGTCAAGAATACAAAACAATTCATTTTATACTGACTTCTCACGCACACACATTCACACAACCATACGCACACAATGTCCTGCTACGCACACACATTCACACTAACAGAAGGTATCCTACGCACACACCGTCTCACTACCCAGCTGACAGAGATTAGGGAGACCTTGTCCTTGAGACGTACTCCCCGTTCTCTCCCAAATCTCTAGTCAGGTCGGCACCGAGCTCAGACAGTCTGTGTTTAAAATACCATAAAGACATATTGTTTTACCCTAATTCTGACTAGGACTACACATTTATAGATTATGGTTTTATACATTCTAATCAATTCCATACAATTATATATTTCAGGGCGGAATATTCTAAAAATTCAATTAACAGAAAAATCCCATTAACAATAACACTACTTTTGACCAGAGCCCTATGTGCACTATAAAGGGAATGGGGTGCCATTTGGGAAGCAGACATAGGCTGCGTTTAGAGGCAGCCCAATTCAGATTGTTTTTACCTCACTAATTGGTCGTTTGACCAATCAGATCAGCTCTGAAAAAGACCTGATGTGATTGGCAGCCTTAGTGACTTCCTCTTTTATTATGGTTGAAGGAAGGGTTGATTGTAGATGCAATGAATGTAGTCCAACCCTCAATTAGCCTCTGTCCGTCTGCTTCGTCTCAATGCCATCTCTGCTAAATGGATTGCACTTGTTATGCTTTTTATGATTCGAATGCATTAAGAGCGAAGTCTTCATGCTGTCCTGTCACTCTTTCTCGCTGGCACACACACTTGCAATTCCTTGGCATTGCTTCAGGATGAAGGTATAGTCAATCAATCAAATATTTTATAATGCCCTTTTTACATAGGTAGTTGTCACAAACTGACAAAGCTACTTACCTGGTGCGGCAGGTAGCCTAGTGGTTAAAAGCGTTGAGCCAGTAACTGAAATTTCATTGACTTGAATCCCAGAACTGACTACGTGAAAAATCTGTCGGTGCCCTTGAACAAGGTAATTAACCCTAATTGCTCCTGTAAATCGCTCTGGATTAAAGTATCTGCTAAATGATGACAATATAAATATATAGTTCCAGTCAAAAGTCTGGACACACTCATTCAAGGGTTTCTTTATTTTGACTATTTTCTACATTGTAGAATAATAGTGAAGATATCAAAACTAAGAAATAACACATGGAATCATGTAGTAACCAAACAAGTGTAAAACATATGTACACATCCTTACATGCATACATACCCAGCCTAAAACCCAAAAGAGCAAGCAATGCAGATGTAGAGGCACAGTGGGTAGGAACAGAAAGGCAGGAAACTAAGAAGAAAAAAATTGGTTCCGAAGGAGTAGCCAGTCAGTCCTCTTGCATACTTACAAGCCCCTAACCAACAATGCAGTTAAAAAATAAAATACGAATAAGAAATAAAAGTAACAAGTAATTAAAGAGCAGCAGTAAAATAACAATAGCGAGACAATATACAGGGGGATACTGGTTAGTTGAGGTAATATGTATATGTAGGTAGAGTTATTGAAGTGAATATGCATAGATGATAACAGAGTAGCAGCGGTGTAAAAGAGGGGGGGCATTGCAAATAGTCTGGGTAGCCATTTGATTAGATGTTCAGGAGTCTTACAGCTTGGGGTAGATGCTGTTTAGAAGCCTCTTGGACCTAGACTTGGCGCTCCGGTACTGCTTGCCGTGCGGTAGCAGAGAGAACAGTCTATGACTAGGGTGGCTGGAGTCTTGGACAATTTTTAGGGCCTTTCTCTGACACCGCCTGTTATAGAGGTCCTGGATGGCAGGAAGCTTGGCCCCAGTGATGTACTGGGCCGTACACACTACCTTCTTGCGGTCGGAGGCTGAGCAGTTGCCATACCAGGCAGTGATGCAACCAGTCAGGATACTCTCTCTGGTGCAGCTGTATAACCTTTTGGGGGTCTGAGGACCCATGCCAAATCTTTTCAGTTTCCTGAGGGGGAATAGGTTTTGTCGTGCCCTCTTCACAGCTGTCTTGGTGTGCTTGGACCAGTGTAGTTTGTTGGTGATGTGGACGCCAAGGAACTTGAAGCTCTCAACCTGCTCCACTGCAGCGCTGTCGATGAGAATGGGGGCGTGCTCGGTCCTCTTTTTCCTGTAGTCCACAATCAACTCCTTTGTCTTGATCACGTTGAGGGAGAGGTTGTTGTCCTGGCACCACACGGCCAGGTCTCTGACCTCCTCCCTATAGGCTGCTTCGTCGTTGTCGGTGATCGGGCCTACCACTGTTGTTTCATCGGCAAACTTAATGATGGTGTTGGAGTCGTGCCTGGCTGTGCAGTCATGAGTGAACAGGGAGTACAGGAGTGGACTGAGCACGCACCCCTGAGGGGCCCCTGTGTTGAGGATCAGTGTGGCGGAGATGTTGTTACCTACCCTTACCATTTGGGGGTGGCTCGTCAGGAAGTCCAGGATCCAGTTCCAGAGGGAGGCGTTTAGTCCCAGGGTCCTTAGCTTATTGATGAGCTTTGATGGCACTGTGGGGTTAAATGCTGAGCTGTAGTCAATGAATAGTATTCTCCCATACGTGTTCCTTTTGTCCAGGTGGGAAGGGGCAGTGTGGAGTGCAATAGAGATTGCATCATCTGTGGATCTGTTGGGGCAGTATGCAAATTGGAGGGGGTCTAGGGTTTCTGGAATAATGGTGTTGATGTGAGCCATGACCAGCCTTTCAAAGCACTTCATGGCTACAGATGTGAATGCTATGGGTCAGTAGTCATTTAGGCAGGTTACCTTATTGTTCTTGGGCACATGCACTATGGTTGTCTGCTTAAAACATGTTGGTATTACAGACTCGGACAGGGAGAGGTTAAAAATGTCAGTGAAGACACTTTCCAGTTGGTCAGCGCATGCTCACAGTACATGTCCTGGTAATCCGTCTGGCCCTGCGGCCTTGTTAATGTTGACCTGTTTAAAGGTCTTACTCACATCAGCTGCGGAGAGCGTGATCACACAGTCTTCTGGAACAGCTGGTGCTCTTATGCATGTTTCAGTGTTATTTGCCTCAACGATCATAGAAGTGGTTTAGCTTGTCTGGTAGGCTTGTGTCACTAGGCAGCTCTCGGCTGTGCTTCCCTTTGTAGTCTGTAATGGTTTGCAAGCCCTGCCACATCTGACGAGCATCAGAGCTGGTGTAGTACGATTCGATCTTAGTCCTGTATTGATGCTTTGCCTGTTTGATGGTTCGTCGGAGGGCATAGCGGGATTTCTTAGAAGCTTCCGGGTTGGAGTCCCGCTCCTTGAAAGTGGCAGCTCTACCCTTTAGCTCAGTGTGGATGTTGTCTGTAATCCATGGCTTCTGGTTGGGGTATATGCGTACTGCCACTGTGGGGATGACGTCATCGATGCACTTATTGATGAAGCCAATGACTGATGTGATGTACTCCTCAATGCCATCAGAGGAATCCCAGAACATATTCCAGTCTGTGCTAGCAAAACAGTCCTGTAGCTTAGCATCTGCTTCATCTGACCACTTTTTTTATTGACCTAGTCACTGGTGCTTCCTGCTTTAATTTTTGCTTTGTGAGGAATGAGCCATCTGATTCAATGAATGATGGAGCAGAGTTAGCCTTTTTTCCCCCCATAATTTCATTTAAGGTGCTCAAAAGCTTTTTACTATCAATCTTTGTCATGTATCTTTGTTTCATAGTGTAGTTTATTTTTCTTCAGTTTAGTCACATGATTTCTCAATTTGCAGTACGTTTGCCAATCAGTTGTGCAGCCAGACTTATTTGCCATTCCTTTTGCCTCATCCCTCTCAACCAAACCATTTTCCCGTTCCTCATCAATCCACAGGGGTTTAACAGTTTTTACAGTAATTTTCTTAATGGGTGCATGCGTATTAGTAACTAGGATAAGCAATATCATGAAAGTGTCAAGTGCAGCGTCTAGCTGCTCCTCATTACACACCACGGACCAGCAAATATTCTTTACATCAACAACAGGAATCACTACAAAACTTATTGTATGACCTCATATACTATATTAGGTCCAGCCTTTGGAACTTTGGTTTTCCTTGATATGGCTACTATATTGTGATCACTACATCCTACGGATTTGGATACTGCTTTGAAGCAAATTTCTGCAGCATTTGTTAAGATGTGATCCATACATGTTGATGATTTCATTCCTGTACTGTTTGTAACTACCCTGGTAGGTTGACTGATAACCTGAACCAGGTTGCAGGCACTAGTTATCGTTTGAAGCTTTCTCTTGAGTGGGCAGCCAAATGACTGCTGGTCAATATTCAAATCACCCAGAGAATATACCTCTGTTGAAATCACATACATTATCAAGCATTTCACACGATATCCAGATACTGACTGTTAGCACTTAGTGGTCAATAGCAGCTTCCCACCAGAATGGGCTTTAGGTGAGGCAGAGGAACCTGTAGCCATATTTCTAAAACAATATTTAACATGAGATCCTCTCTAAGCTTTACAGGAATGTATATTTTAAATGGTCTAACACCATAGGCCAAACAGCTGACTAAATCACATTGTATTGTGTGATGCAAGAAACCACTTTTTAAAAATACAATTATTATTATTACAATACAGAGAATTAGACAACGTAAGCTACCCCTCTGCCTATTGGCTTATTTGCATATTCAAGCCTGTCTCAAAATGCAACACTGCCCCTTTAAGACATACGTTTACCTGACTGGCTTTTCAAAGACAGCTTTAAATGTAGTCTACGCGTTTCCTGCTCTTGTGAGAAGCAGTAACTCCCCATTGCTGACCTACACGTGTCTATAACTGGGCTAATAACTCGCTAGCTAGAAAATAATATCAGCAAATGTGCAAACGCGCGGCTCTGTGCTGTGATCTGAAAAGCGCATTCACTTGCGTGTGGGCTTCCCCTGACAATATATGTATTCTCTGTTGCGCTCTGGCTCTCCCTATAACAAAACCACAGACTCAGTCTTGCAAAGTTAGATTTGATTTGTTGCATTGAAAAGGGGACGATTGAATGTTGATTTGATAACAGAAAACAACGTTGATCTATATACTGCAAACTAATGAGGCGAACTCGTCTCTGCGCGGCTTAGCATTTCTTCTGCGCGGCAGTCCTGGAGGAAGTGCGGCACTTGCGCTGTTTAGCGTTATTAACGTTGGTGACAAGTCGGCTACCCTCGAACCTCGCATGGTGCTATTTCCGTATGTTATTTTGTCGGAAAAATAAAAGTTTATTAGCCTATTGAGTTAAGGGAAGTTTTAAATTCCCTTGACTTCAGGTAAAGGGTAAACGTGCATCACTTCCAATAATGTTAAATAAAATGGTCCAATGACCTCTGTTTCGTGCTCGAGTGTTTTATCGCGCATTTGACTGACACCTGCACACGCCACAACCTGAGTAATCTCGTTCAACACAGAACTAAAATCTCACTTAATTTGGTCAGATATGTTTACTTAGTCTGTCAACGAGAGACTACTTACTACCCGAGGTAAGCACGCGCACCCGGGGGCCCTCTTGTCCCTTTGGTTTTATGATCGGATGACCTATCTTGATTTTCTGAAAAGCTCGAAAAATCTTAAAACATAGCGTAGGCTATTTCTCAAACATTATTTGGTTAGGCTATTATAGCCCCTTAATAAGACAGGCAACCACGTTTTCAGGTTGGTTTATTATCCTTTTCTGAAAAATAATTTGCATATAATTGTGTTGTCGAACCTGGAAGGGGCGCTCGGCTCAGCCGTATCTTCAATAACCGACCTCAGCTGTGGAGTGGGAAAGTGACCTCATTCACAGTCGTTCTTTCAGAAAAGAACCCGATGGGCTCCTTAATTGGTCTGATACGCATGTGTATAAATCTCCCACCTAAAAAGGGCTGTTCCACAGCGCAAGGTAGTAGCTTTAAATCCGAACTTTTAGATATATTCAAAGAAATCTGCGGACACCGGGGTGAACTGGCATGTCGTGTAGTCAGTGACCAATCCCGCAACATGTTTGGCTTTTTTAAATTGACTAAATACTGAGGTCGCCACTACTGCCCCACTGCCATGCGCGTTGAGCCGGAGGATATTGGATTTAGGTACACACCTCTCCCGTTACCCACGTTTCGCGCTGTACCTGATTGGACTGCCATTCTGATTTAACATAAGAGGAACTGTCCTTTATTCACGCGTTGTCATTAACGGCTTTTGAACGTGTGGAACAGTTTCCGTTCACTCACAGGTGAAGTGTCAACTGCGCACAGGCATCCTCGCGCCATGACTGGAGGAGTTCCCTCGATTCTCAGGGAATTATACAGACTGAGACTGTCTGAGTCAGAGAACCACAGAGAGGTAAGGCTCGATGTACTGGGAGAGGGTGGTGGGTGTGTGATTTTAGTCAGAGGATGTATATAGGATGGATAGCCACAGGTGCCGCATGCATCAGACCTGACAAAGAGTTGAAGGCTATGTGGATGACAGCACGGAGTGTTTTGTTTGCTGTAACAATTGGGAAGGTTGGTCAACCTTACGCTTTACCATGTCGCACAGCCACAGTTGGATTCTACAGTGACAGAGCTGTCAGGATACGCGACCCGAAACAGCGAGAATAAGGAGACTGACATACTGACCATGGGGCTGTCCCTGCCACACTGCGCGCTCACAATGGGCACAGTTTGACCTGCTGCGTATAAATTGTTTTACTCTGTGCACTGTCAGTGATATAATGACACACATATCGCTATGACCCTTGCACTTTTGGAAAGCACACATGATGACTTGCTTAACTACTGTGGGTATTCAGTCCGAGTAGCCTACAGTATTAGCTGGAGGAACTAACAAGGATGGACATGGGTGGTTATTATGTAGGCCTACATATATTTTCAGCTGTTTTTGTCCACTCAAAATAGCCTGCCACAGGGGAAGTTGAGCAGCATAAAATCAACATATCAGGGTTGTGAGTCTAGTGGCCAGTTTTAAGCCTCCTGGCCTCCTTCACATGTACCACACACTAATGTATTCAGAATGCTTGAGGGTGGGTGGGTCAATATAAAACAAACCCCATCCCCATGCTAAACTGTAGAGAGCGCTGGCTGGTGGACAAGATTAACATAAAACTAACTGTCCAGTCTCTCTTCTATAGGGGTTCAAGCAGCAGCAGCACATGCCTGGGGTGGTGGAGACAGGAGGGGCTATAGGGCAGATGCTGTAGTGTGTACACTACTGTACCTCCAGGGCATTTAGATGACTGGGATTTAGCTCCATAATGCATCAACAATCAGTTTAAATTCAATTAAAACTTGATCTCCTCAGGGGCTAAGTAACACCCTGGGCTGTTCTCTCTATGATTGGAGAGTGTCTGTGCAATTGTCTGTACAAATGTGCTGTTGTTCATTGATCATGTTTGTTTGTGTGGTCACTGTGTAGAAGATGACTCCCCCCAGGGCCTCTGGCAATAGTCACACAGTTAGAGGTGTTATTGTAGCCTCCTAGTGCTCAATGGGAGAGCACACTGTCTCCATCTATTTTACCCTTGTCTGTCATTCTCAGTCACTGTTAAATTGGCAGGCGGGGTGTCACATTGTCTCACACTGTCCGCCATAGTGCTCAGAGGAGAGCCACACAGACTTGACTAGGCACACCTCTGGACTCTACTGGACTAGAAACACCTCTGGGCTCTGTACTAGTCTGTCTTGGGAGGGAGTGAGAATTTCTATCTTCCCTTTCTCTCCCACCTTTGTCTCTTTCTCTTGACTCTTGCTGCTCCGCAGAGTGAGAGAGCAGAGTGAGAGAGAAGAAACCGGTAATTCACATTCAAAGGTTTTATTTCCAATTTAACAATTGCATAACAGGGATTTAAGTACAGAACATTATCGCACCTATATGTCTGTTGCTCTTCTGTGAGCCTTTTCATTTTCTTCAGAACTGGCAGCAATTATGTAGAAAGTTACCCAACCAACAGACCACTTTAACTAAAACTACATTCTCAGTAATGGCTACAGAAACATTTAACTTTTGTGGTTGTTTTATCAACCTTAGTTGAATGCACTGACTGAAGTTTCTCTGGATACAAGTGTCTTCTAAACCACCAAAATGTTTTTTTTTTAATAACACTTGCAGAGCATGCTGGATATTATTCTAATGAGCTCTGCCCCCAAACAAGACAAAACTTTTAGACTAAATGAATTTTGGTCAGTTGATTTCTGCATGAAGTAATCTGGTTCACATCAAATTCTGCCAAATTAAGTATAATCTACAAGAGACACTACATTCTGGCATAAAACATGAATTGATTATGTAATGTTAACACATTATGATAAAGCAAAACATAATGGCAGCCAAAATATTTTTTTGTTGTGTAGAATAATGAATCATGCCTGCATTTTTTTGAAGTCCTTTCTCATAGCAGGTTACTTTCCTTGCTTATTGTGTTTGGAGGTCAGCTTTTGAACTGTGCATAGCACTCATATTTTTTGTTAATGTATATAAATGAATTGCGTGTGTGTGTGTGTCTTTCTGCATGTAGGTCTACTTGTGTGTTCGATACCCCTCAGAATGCTGACGTCTTGGTTCACCTGCTCCACCATCCCACAGGTCCGTCAGTAACATGTTGTTAATCGGTGCAGTGCAGCGCCATCTCTGCCTTCTCTACACCACACCTATCAAGCACCACACCTATCAAGCACCACACCTATTGACCTTCATTAACATCAGCATTGAATTAAGGACACCTACCTTGCAAGGGCACCTACATTCATGTAGACTTAGCTGGCTGCTGTATTATTTTTTTATTCATCATTTGAAGTTATATACAGTGCGTTCAGAAAGTATTTAGTCCCCTTGACTTTTTCAAAATTTAGTTACATTACAGCCTTATTCTAAAATGCTGTTTTTTTTCTCTCATCAATCTACACACAAATACCCCATAATGACAAAGCAAAAAGAAGTAAACATATTTTTTTTGCAAATGTATAATAAAAAAAACACATCACATTTATATAATTATTCAAACCCTTTACTCAGTACTTTTTTGAAGCATCTTTGACAGCGGTTACAGACTTGAGTCTTATTGGGTATGATGCTACAAGCTTGGCCCACCTGTATTTGGGGAGTTTCTCCCATTCTTCTCTGCAGATCAAAAACGTCCCTTTTTCAGGACCCTGTCTTTCAAAGATAATTCGTAAAAATCCAAAACTTCACAGATCTTCATTGTAAAGGGTTTAAACACTGTTTCCCATGCTTTTCAATGAACCATAAACAATTAATGAACATGCACCTGTGGAACGGTCGTAGAGGAGAGGCTGGACAGAGGGCTTGTAGGCCTGTTGTAAGGCAGGTCCTCACCAGACATCACTGGCAACAACATCGCCTATGGGCACAAACCCACTGTCGCTGGACCAGACAGGACTGGCAAAAAGTGCTCTTCACTGACGAGTCGCGGTTTTGTCTCACCAGGGCGGATGGTCGGATTTGCGTTTATCGTCGAAAGAATGAGTGTTACACCGAGGCCTGTACTCTGGAGCGGGATCGATTTGGAGGTGGAGTGTCCGTCATGGTCTGGGGCGGTGTGTCACAGCATCATCGGACTGAGCTTATTGTCATTGCAGGCAATCTCAACACTGTGCGTTACAGGGAAGACATCCTCCTCCCTCATGTGGTACCCTTCCTGCAGGCTCATCCTGACTTGACCCTCCAGCATGACAATGCCACCAGCCATATTGCTCGTTCTGTGCATGATTTCCTGCAAGACAGGAATGTCAGTGTTCTGCCATGGCCAGCGACGAGCCCGTATCTAAATCCCATTGAGCACGTCTGGGACCTGTTGGATCGGAGGGTCCCCCCCCCCCCCCCCCAGAAATGTCCGGGAACTTGCAGGTGCCTTGGTGGAAGAGTGGGGTAACATCTCACAACAAGAACTGGAAAATCTGGTGCAGTCCATGATGAGGAAATGCACTGCAGTACTTAATGCAGCTGGTGGCCACACCAGATACTGACTGTTACTTTTGATTTTGAGCCCCCCTTTGTTCAGGGACACATTATTCCATTTCTGTTAGTCACATGTCTGTGGAACTTGTTCAGTTTACGTCTCAGTTGTTGAATCTTGTTAGGTTCTTAAAAATATTTACACATTTTAAGTTTGCTGAAAATAAACACAGTTGACTGTGAGAGGATGTTTCTTTTTCATTTATATATATTTTTTAAATTTATTTTTTATTTAACCTTTTTATTTCACTAGGCAATCAGTTAAGAACAAATTCTTATTTACAATGATTGCCTTATATGAACTGTAACTATGAAATTGTTTCATGTTGCGTTTATATTTTTGTTCAGTTTAAATGCCGTAGAGGAAGGCCTTAAAACCTCTTTGGGCTAGGCGTGCCTCAAGCGACCCAATTTCACCGGATGTTGATCCGGTGAAATTGCAGAGCGCCAAATTCAAATTACAGAAATCGTAATATTAAACATTCATGAAAATACAAGTGTCATACATCATTTAAAAGCTTAACTTCTTGTTAATCCAGCCGCGTTGTCAGATTTCAAAAAGGCTTTATGGCGAAAGCACACCATACGATTATCTGAGGACAGCGCCCCACATACAAGGGCATTAAACATTTTCCAACCAAGCAGATGCATCGCGTAAGTCAGAAACAGCGATAAAATAAATCCCTTACCTTGTAAAGATCTTTATCTGGTTGCAATCACAAGGGTCCTAGTTACATAACAAATGGTTCTTTTGTTCGATAAAGTCCTTTATATCCCAAAAAAGTAAGTTTATTTGGCACGCTTCATTCAATAATCCACCTGTTTCCCCTCGTTCAAAATGCATACAAAATCAATCCCAAACGTTACCAATAAACTTGGTCCAAACATGTCAAACAACGTTCCTAATCAATCCTCAGGTACCCTAATATATAAATAAACGATACAATTTATGATGGAAAATAGTATATTCAATACCGGAGATAAATAGTGCGCGCCCTCACCGGAGCGAGTCAAACATTTTCCAACCAAGCAGATGCATCACGAAAGTCAGAAATAGCGATAAAATAAATTGCTTACCTTTGAAGATCTTCATCTTTTTGCAATCCCAAAGGTCCCAGTTACACAATGAATGGTCATTTTGTTCAATAAAACGTCCTTCTTTATATCCCAAAAATGTGTGTTTATTTGGCACGTTTGATTCAGAAATACACCTGTTCCAACTCGCCCAACATGCCTACAAACGAATGTAAAAAGTTATCTGTAAACTTGGTCTAAACATTTCAAACAACATTTCTAATCCAACCTCAGGTACCCTAATATGTAAATAATCGATACACTTTAAGACGGAATAAACTGTTTTCAATACCGGAGAAAAACAACGAGGAGAGCGCACTAATTCACGCGCACCAAAAGACTAGAGTCCTTCTGAATGACACTTAGAAAGAATACGAATACTTCTTCATTTTTCAAAAAAAAAAAAAAAAAAAAATACTGTTGACATCTAGTGGAAGCCATAGGAACTGCAATCTGGGTCCTAATAATTAGGCTTTCCCATAGAAAAGCATTGGAAAGTCCAATGACCTCAACAACAAACAATTCCTGGATAGATTGTCCTCGGGCTTTTGCCTGCCAAATCAGTTCTGTTATACTCAGACATTATTTGAAATGTTTTAGAAACTTTAGAGTGTTTTCTATCCAATACTACCATGCATATCCTAGCTTCTGGGCCTGAGTAACAGGCAGTTTACTTTGGGCACCTCAGTCATCCAAACTTCTGAATACTGCCCTAAAAAAAGTTAATTAATAGGGAGTTAAGAAAACTGTGAGATGCCTGCTTCAGTAATTCTACCCTATACACACACTCTGTTTGCTAGCGTTTATGTGTTCAGACATATACTTTCCCAGCCACACTGGCACCCTGTGTTTTCTTCACCTTCCCCACCCCTCACTTTCATCCTCTTTTCTTGCGACACCCACTCATATACATTAAACAAATCTTTGCCTGTGTCTGTCTGGTCCCTTAGTCGGTCACATGGTATACCATACTATGGGAGTCAACGATTAATGCCTTCATTTTTTTGTGTGTGTACTTCTTATACAAACGAACAACTTATAGATGCACACAAACAATGACTAAATGTCATCTGCTCAGACCCGCATGCTCACACCCCTATCTCTAGTGCCTGCATTATTGTATGCTACTTGGCCTTAAATTGTGTCAATTAGTTTTTCTCAGTCGCCCATGCTGTCAATATTTAAATAATAAATCATTTAGATTTTTCCATTGTGTTAATGATGGTGATTCATTTCCATGTTTTTAGTATACGTTTTTTCAAGATGAGTGATAAGAGACCCAATGGGCTAGATGATTATCTCACTACACCCCCATATGCCTTGTCTTGAAATATGGATTAAAAGTAAGTTTTAATTGTAATACTTCTGACCGACAACTTTCTACCTCCACCCACAACTTCTGCACTTTATAGCATTCCCAGAAAGCATGGCTTATTGAGTCATTATTCGTTTTATACTTAAGACATGACTCTGCCATTGTGGTGTAGAATTTGTGATCCTATTCACCTGAAGCAAACTAAAATCACACCCAAAGGGCCAATGGATGCCGAGCCTGCTCGCGGAAGCCCCGCCTTCCTGGTTATAATATCGGGGCTCACATTTCCTAAATTCTTTGCTCTTCAGCTCACCTGAAGGAAGAATGTGTCACGCAATTTACAAAAATGTCAAGCCCACAAAGGCTATGAGATTGGGCTCTGACTTAGGTGTCTGTTAGTGGGGAGAGAGTATTCATCCCCCTAGATGTTGTGAGTTTTGGGTCTGGGCATTGGTTTTTGTGTTTGCTAAAAGAAAGCTACTTTATGGTTTGCTTGTGCAGCCAAAGCTGTCTTATTTGGGTAAGATTTGTGTTGGCTAAAAAACCTACTACTTTCTGCTTTGATTGTGTAGCCAGTGCTTCCTTGCTTGAATAAGATGGCCAGTGGTAAGAGTAAGTTCAAAAAGGCTAACCAGCTGAGTTTGAACCTCTGACCGTGACTTAGGGCAGGTGGTTTCACAATGAAAATGAACGATACTCACAAGGGCTGTCCTGGGGTGAAAACACGCTCAGGAGGCCTTAGCTCGGGGCCAGTTCAAGTGACCATTGTCTCCGGCTGGGCTGAACTTCCATTGGGAGTAGGGCTGACTTTGTGAAGAAAGTTGGTGGTCGGCGTTGATAGGGGTGTCTTCCCAGCCGAGTGAGGCTCATTCCAGTGTTCAGAGTTCGGGGATGATATACTATCCCTGATTGGGTCTAGAGGCTTTTCAAAGTGTGAATCGAATGATTCAGTCCTGGGCAGCCTGAAGTCAGGGGTTTGGATTCGGCGGGGGAGAGTGAACCTTTTGGTGGTGAATACGCCTTTTAATGGCATTTTCTCTCCCGCAGAGGAGTTCCTCCAGGTCTGGGGGAAGGTATTTACCTTCTGTCCCTGCAGCGGTGAAGCATTGCTTTACCCCTGTTTAAAGATTTCTCAGATAAGTGTTGTGTTACTTATCTCCAAAGGCTAACCCAGTGTGGGCCAGGAATCAGAACGCACAGTTTCTTCCCCACGTTCAGACACACGGTTGTCAGGAGTAGTGAATATGAAAACAAGCATGACGAAAATACCAAATGATCCCAGTCCTCAGGGTGGCACTCTGCCCCTTTGGGAAAGAATGTATGGCTAACTGGCAGCGTGCTCCATCCAGTGGCGTCATTACCTCAATGGTCCCAAGGTCCTAGCGCCTGTCTTGAGAGAGGAGATTTCCTCTCTCCTTTAAAAGCAGGCTATTCGGGTGGTCCCCATGTCAGAAGTACAGAGGGGTTGGCACAGTTGGTACTTCTTAGTTCCCAAGAGCGATGAAATATTGTGTTCCATCCTGGACGTGTTTTAAACAAGCACCTCAAGGTTGCAAGTTCAAAATGCTCACACATCGTCGGCTATTGCAGTCGGAGCGTCCCACGGAGTGTGGACTGCAGCCCTCGGTGGTGGCCCTGATATCGGACCTGTTTGGCAGGGCCGACGTAGATCTTACGCATCGCGAGAAAACGGCTTTGGCGTATCAGTGGCCTCGAACCCTGCTCTATGCGTTCCTCCGGTGGTCCTGATTCAGGCCACTGTGTAGAGGGTCTGTTGACGATTTTGGTGGCTTCCCGTTGGCCTAGACAACCCTAGTTCCCGGAGACCATCCATCTGTTGGGCGAGGACCCGTGTGGGGCTCTGTATTGTCGGGATCTATTGTCCCAGGCAAATGGGAGAGTTTGACACCCGCAACCGAAGATAAGAGGATCCGTGGGTTTGGCTTCTGAAAGGTTAAATTTCACGGCTAGGGGTTAAGCCTCGAACATGATTATGACTGTACAGTCAGCGCGTGCGTCCTCTACGAGAGGATTGTGTACATTTAAGTGGCGTGCTTTTGAGGGTTGGTGTCAAGTTAAAGGAGTTTCTCCCTTTGAGAGGTCTTTGGTGGACATTTTAATGTTCTTACAAGATATTTTTGAGCAGGGCTTTTCTTTTTCCACATTGAAGGTTTATATGGCAGCCATCTCAGGTGTCATGTAGCGGTTGACGGCTTTACCCCGGGGTCTCATCCTCTGGTGGTGCAGTTACTGAAGGCCCCCGGGGTCTCTTCCTCTGGTGGTGCAGTTACTGAAGGCCCCCGGGGTCTCTTCCTCTGGTGGTGCAGTTACTGAAGGCCCCCGGGGTCTCTTCCTCTGGTGGTGCAGTTACTGAAGGCCCCCGGGATCTCTTCCTCTGGTGGTGCAGTTACTGAAAGGCCTATGGCACTGACCTGAGATCTGGCTTTGGTCCTGTACTCTCTGTGTGAGCCTCCATTTGAACTATTGGAGTCTGTAGACCTGAAGGTCCTTTCCTACAAGACTGCCCTGCTCATGGCCTTGACGTCGCACTCAGTACACTCTTCCTGTTTGGAGTTTGCGCCTGGCAACTCCAAAGTGATGTTACGTCCTAATGCAGCTTTTGCTCCCATGGTTATGTCTTACAGGTCCCTGGCTTTCAAGCTGTTCCCTTTTTCACCACCTCTGTTTGCTTTCAGTGAACAACAGAGGTTGTGCTTTGGAAAGGACCAAGGTTATCCACATTTGTGACCAGCTCGGGGTAGGGCCACTTCCAAGCAGCATCTTTCTCATTGGATTGTGGAGGCTATCTCCCTGGCATACAGTGGCAAGAAAAAGTATGTGAGTCTTGTGGAATTACCTGGAGTTCTGCATTAATTGGTCATCAAATTTGATCTGATCTTCATCTAAGTCACAACAATAGACAAACATAGTGTGCTTAAACTAATAAAACACAAATTATTGTAGTTTTTGGTGTCTATTTTAACAGATATTTAAACATTCACAGTGTAGGTTGGAAAAAGTATGTGAACCCCAAGGCTAATGACTTCTCCAAAAGCTAATTGGAGTCATGAGTCAGCTAACCTGGAGTCTAATCAATGAGACGAGATTGGAGATGTTGCTTAGAGCTGCCTTGCCCAATTAAAAACACTCACAAAATTTGAGTTTGCTATTCACAAGAAGCATTGCCTGATGTGAACCATGCCTCGAACAAAATAGATCTCAGAAGACCTAAGATTAAGAATTGTTGACTTGCATAAAGCTGGAAAGGGTTACAAAAGTATCTCTAAAAGCCTTGATGTTCATCAGTCCACGGTAAGACAAATTGTCTATAAATGGAGAAAGTTAAGCACTGTTGCTACGCTCCCTAGGAGTGGCCGTCCTGCAAAGATGACTGCAAGAGCACAGTGCAGAATGCTCAAAGAGGTTAAGAAGAATCCTAGTGTCAGCTAAAGATGTACAGAAATCTCTGGAACATACAGATAATTATAAGACTCAAGTTACAAATGCTGGTAAACACTCAAATACATTTAGTAAAAAAATTCACAAAAGTAGTGCAATGGGCCTTTACTAGTCCTGTATTAGCGGACTGATAGACATCTACAGTGTGGGCAATTTTGTCCTTTCTGCCTGTGTTCAGTTGAAAGGTGATTAGTGTGTGTGTACACAAAAACAGTTTAACTTAGAGACAAAGGGGTGATTAGTCACTAAGTGTTTATTGCGTTAACCTCCCATAAAGTACCTAAACACAACACGCGTGTATCTCTCAGTACCCCGTAAACACCCCCTGCTATGTTTATTAGTGTAATAATAAGGTTTTATTAAAGGAACAGGCAGCGTTTAAAGACATAATCACGCCTCAGACAACAGGCAGGAAAACAATAGGCTCGAGATTGCTGGTGGCTCAGAGCGCTCTGTAGGGGCAGGACTGGCTGACCGACTGACTAACTGACTGGTTATACAGCAGGCTGGCTGACTGACTTGCTGGCTGACTGGCTGGCTGATTGTGGTTGGACTCTAAATCAGATTATTGTGAAGGAGGGCCGGGTTCCCTAAAAAGTGCTACTCATATTGGACCGTCTCCAGATTTGTAATGTTTTATGTGTTTGTGTTTTGTATGATGTCAACCTAATAAAGGGTTTTAAATTAAAATGTTCTTCTCTCTCCCTCCCTTCCCCAGGTGTGTGTTCTCTGGTGGGTAACACCATACTACTCTGTCTCCTATAATAAGAAGATGCTGCTGAAACCAGCAGAGTTCTTCATTATTAACCTGGCTGTCAGTGACCTGGGCATGACCCTTAGCCTCTACCCCCTGGCTGTGACATCTAGTATCTACCACAGGTTGGTTAGATACAAATACCTACACGTGCACACACACATGCATATTAAACAGATTCATACACTCACTCAGCTGATTTACTATCTGAGTAATAACAACTCTCTCGGTTCCTTCCTGCATCTCCCACTCTCTCTCCCCCTTCCCCTCCCTCTGCCCATCCGCCTCTCCTCTCTCTCTCCCAGGTGGTTGTATGGTAAGACTGTGTGTCTGGTCTATGCCTTCTGTGGAGTGTTGTTTGGTATCTGCAGTCTGACCACCCTGACCATCCTCAGTACTGTGTGCTGCCTCAAGGTCTGCTACCCTCTCTATGGTAAGACCACAGCACCGCTGACCTCAACATGACCATCTTGGACCCACACTATGACAATCTCTTGTTGTTATTGTCTCTGACCAAACTACGACCACTCTACAACTGTCTGACCACATGACCGTCTATATCTGTGACTGTTTCTGCAATATGAATTGCAGAATGTGCTCTTTTGACCACATAAGCATCAAACATCACTGTTACTGATTCTGACCACACTATGGCTGACTGTGTATGATCCCTCCCCCACAGGTAACAGGTTCAGCCCAGACCATGGTCGTATCCTGATAGCGTGGGCGTATGCCCTGGTGTTTGCCTGTTCCCCTCTAGCCCATTGGGGTGCATACGGCCCAGAGCCCTACGGAACGGCCTGCTGTATCGACTGGCAGGTTCGTCTCCTCTTACTTATTTATTCTGTCTATTACTTTGTTCATAGAGTCTTTGTTACTATTTAACACTTTAGATTATTTATTTATAGTCGTCAGTGGAACCCCAAAGGTTATGAATGAACTGTTTGTACATTTTAACTTACAGCATTATCTGACACACTTTCAAAGTAAGTCGCTAAGGGCGATTTGACACAAATACAAATCATCATTCATTCATTCTACAGCGGTCCAACCGGGACAGTGTGGCGAGGTCCTACACGGTGGCACTGTTCCTCTGCTGCTACGTCCTGCCCTGCTGTGTCATCACTTCCGCCTACTCACAGATCCTGGTCACGGTCAGGGAGTCACGGAGAGCAGTGGAGCAACACATCTCACAACAAAACACGTCTCACAACAAACACACATGGGGAATGTACAGACCACCATAGTGAAGGTAACGGTATAGGATACACACACACACGTCATTAAAGATGGAATCCGCAGTAGGGGAAACAGTGCCACTGCCCCACCTACGTTGTTATTCTTTTAGATTTTTTGATGAAGTGGAGGTGAGGAGCATCGCGTAATGATGTATGAGGGGAAGAAAACTGTGTTCCCGGAAGTATCGCGATGTTGAGCCAATGGGCTTAGAAACTCTGTGGCGATAGTCAGACTATTTCCTCAATACGCTTTAACTACCTGGCTCAATGCAGCTACGACACGCCAATCACTATGCAATAAAGGTTTCTCTCCTGAATGGACAGAACAGTTTAGCTTGACTTTTTAATGGTCCCAGACTGGGCTTGGTATGCAGTAGCTTTGTCTCTCTTTGAAAAGTCATATTTCACATTTGCAGCAAAGAATACATTTCCTTGACATCTAACAAACTGTACCAAGACTATTGAATCCTTTATGTAGAATAATGGTTGTTTCTGTCTCGCTCTCTCTCCTCTTTCTGACTATCTCTGTCCCCTCCCTCCCTCTAGCTCAGTGTGGCGGTGTGTATTGGTTTCTTCACAGCGTGGAGTCCCTACGCCCTGGTCTCCATGTGGGCAGCGTTTGGTCACATGGACTCCATACCTCCGATGGCTTTTGCCATCCCTGCCGTGTTTGCTAAGTCCTCAACCCTCTACAACCCTCTGGTCTATCTGCTGCTGAAGCCCAACTTCCGCCACCTCTTGTCTAAAGACCTTCACTCCCTCCACAGGGCCTGTGTTTTCCAGTGTCGCTGTGTCCGCCACCTCTTGTCTAAAGACCTTCACTCCCTCCACAGGGCCTGTGTTTTCCAGTGTCGCTGTGTCCGCCACCTCTTGTCTAAAGACCTTCATTCCCTCCACAGGGCCTGTGTTTTCCAGTGTCGCTGTGTCCGCCACCTCTTGTCTAAAGACCTTCACTCCCTCCACAGGGCCTGTGTTTTCCAGTGTCGCTGTGTCCGCCACCTCTTGTCTAAAGACCTTCATTCCCTCCACAGGGCCTGTGTTTTCCAGTGTCGCTGTGTCCGCCACCTCTTGTCTAAAAACCTTCACTCCCTCCACAGGGCCTGTGTTTTCCAGTGTCGCTGTGTCCGCCACCTCCGCCGCTTCTACTACCACTCCGTCCTTGCCGTTACGCTACGCTGGCTATGCCCGCGGGGATCAGAATCAAACTCCGCCCCCAATGTGGTCACCACTGCTGCCGCAGCCCACGCAGTGCTATGCTCCTCGCAATGCCCCTGCAAGCACTGCCAGGATACGTTTGAGTGTTTTAAACAGTATCCGAGATGTTGTCATGTCAACGTGAACACTGTACAGCTCTCACTACAGGATAGTGTGTCTCCTGTTGTACCCCCCGCACCAGGCCCTCCCGTAACCCCGGCAAAACTCCACCCCCGGTCCCCAACGCAAAAAAAAGAGTGTACGCGTCATTGTAAGAGGTAGGAAGAGCTCAGAGATAGACAGTCTAGAGATCACCTTGGAGACAGTCCCCTCCCACTACAAGGCTGCCAGACCCTGAGAAACACACAGACCTTTATACACACACGTACACAGCCTCTCTTTTATGAATGTATTTTCTTAACATCTATGTCTTAAGACAAAGATGTGTTTTTTTTTTTACGAATGTCTGTTTGTAAGGTAAATCTGTGCCATTTTCCAAATGAAAAGTGACTATTAATATATGAGTTTATTTATTTATTCATTAGTTAGTTGTACTGTATGTCTCATTGAATAGGTCATAATGTTGCAACAGGTTCTTATCCATTTAACCAGTACAACTTCACCCAATCAGATGTGAGCAGAGGTAGACCTCAACCAACCAGCTCAGAGTTGAGGTGCACCTCAACCAATCAATGGCAATCCCTTTAGTTTTTGGGTATGAAGAGAAATAAGATGATCATGATTGGTTTCAATTATAGTTTACATATTTTTGAAATAATAATTTGTTGACAGTACATATTAACAATATTGGTGTGTTGATGATGATGAACGTTACTTAAAGAGAACATATTGTTCAGAGCAAAGCTGTGTTTGACACCTTTTCTTTTTCAACATTGATATTTTAGTCTCAGTTACTAAAGGCATAAGCTTTCAACATGTCCCTTTTGTCCACTGTTGTTTCTCTACAGTGTTACAGTTGAAGTCGGAAGTTTACATACACCTTAGCCAAATACATTTAAACTCAGTTTTTCACAATTCCTGACATTTAATCCGAGTAAAAATTCCCTGTTTTAGGTCAGTTAGGATCACCACTTTATTTTAAGAATGTGAAATGTCAGAATAATAGAGAGAATGATTTATTTCAGCTTTTATTCCTTTCATCACATACCCTGTGGGTTAGATGTTTGCATACACTCAATTAGTATTTGGTAGCATTGCCTTTAAATTGTTTAACTTGGGTCAAACGTTTCGGGTAGCCTTCCACAAGCTTCCCACAATAAGTTGGGTGAATTCTGGCCCATTCCTCCTGACAGAGCTGGTGTAACTGAGTCAGGTTTGTAGGCCTCCTTGTTCGCACACGCTTTTTCAGTTCTGCCCACATTTTCTATAGGATTGAAGTCAGGGCTTTGTGATGGCCACTCCAATAGCTTGACTTTGTTGTCCTTAAGCCATTTTGCCACAACTTTGAAAGTATGCTTGGGGTCATTGTCCATTTGGAAGACCCATTTGCGACCAAGCTTTAACTTCCTGACTGATGTCTTGAGATGTTGCTTCAATATATCCACATCATTTTCCATCAACAATTGTCCCCAAACATAACGATGGTCATTATGGCCAAACAGTTCCATTTTTCTTTCATCAGACCAGAGGACATGTCTCCAAAAAGTATGATCTTTGTCCCCATGTGCAGTTGCAAACCGTAGTCTGTCTTTTTGTGGCGGATTTGGAGCAGTGGTGTCTTCCTTGCTGAGCGGCCTTTCAGGTTATGTCAATATAGGACTCGAGTTACTGTGGATATAGATACTTTTGTACCTGTTTCTTCCAGCATCTTCACAAGGTCCTTTGCTGTTCTTCTGGGATTGATTTGCAACGAAGTACGTTCATCTCTAGGAGACAGAACGCGTATCCTTCCTGAGCGGTGTGACGGCTGCGTGGTCCCATGGTGTTTATACTTCTGTACTATTGTGTGTACAGATGAACGTGGTACCTTCAGACATTTGGAAATTGCTCCCAAGGATGAACCAGACTTGTGGAGGTCTACAATTTTTGAGGTCTTGGCTGATTTCTTTTGATTTTTCCATGATGTCAAGCAAAGAGGCACTGAGATCAAATCAAATTTTATTTGTCACATACACATGGTTAGCAGATGTTAATGCGAGTGTAGCGAAATGCTTGTGCTTCTAGTTCCGACAATGCTGTAATAACCAACGAGTAATCTAACCTAACAATTCCACAACTACTACCTTATACACACAAGTGTAAAGGTATAAAGAATATGTACATAAAGATATATGAGTGATGGTACAGAACGGCATAGGCAAGATGCAGTAGATGGTATAGAGAACAGTATATACATATGAGATGAGTAATGTGGGGTATGTAAACATTATATTAAGTGGCATTGTTTAAAGTGGCTAGTGATACATTTTTACATCAATTCCCATTATTGAAGTGGCTGGAGTTGAGTCAGTATGTTGGCAGCGGCCACTAAATGTTAGTGGTGGCTGTTTAACAGTCTGATGGCCTTGAGATAGAAGCTATTTTTCAGTCTCTCGGTCCCTGCTTTGATGCACCTGTACTGACCTCGCCTTCTGGATGATAGCGGGGTGAACAGGCAGTGGCTCGGGTGGTTGTTGTCCTTGATGATCTTTATGGCCTTCCTGTGACATCGGGTGGTGTAGGTGTCCTGGAGGGCAGGTAGTTTGCCCCCGGTGATGCGTTGTGCAGACCTCACTACCCTCTGGAGAGCCTTACGGTTGTGGGCGGAGCAGTTGCCGTACCAGGCAGTGATACAGCCCGACAGGATGCTCTCGATTGTGCATCTGTAGAAGTTTGTGTGCTTTTGGTGACAAGCCAAATTTCTTCAGCCTCCTGAGGTTGAAGAGGCACTGCTGCGCCTTCTTCACAACGCTGTCTGTGTGGGTGGACCAATTCAGTTTGTCCAGGATGTGTACACCGAGGAACTTAAAACTTTCCACCTTCTCCACTACTGTCCCGTCGATGTGGATAGGGGGGTGCTCCCTCTGCTGTTTCCTGAAGTCCACAATCATCTCCTTTGTTTTTTTGACGTTGAGTGAGGTCACCACCTGGGGGCGGCCCGTCAGGAAGTCCAGTACCCAGTTGCACAGGGCGGGGTCGAGACCCAGGGTCTCGAGCTTGATGGCGATTTTGGAGGGTACTATGGTGTTAAATGCTGAGCTGTAGTCGATGAACAGCATTCTCACATAGGTATTCCTCTTGTCCAGATGGGTTAGGGCAGTGTGGTTGCGATTGCGTCGTCTGTGGACCTATTGGGTCGGTAAGCAAATTGGAGTGGGTCTAGGGTGTCAGGTAGGGTGGAGGTGATATGGTCCTTGACTAGTCTCTCAAAGCACTTCATGATGACGGAAGTGAGTGCTACGGGGCGGTAGTCGTTTAGCTCAGTTAGCTTTCTTGGGAACAGGAACAATGGTCGCCCTCTTGAAGCATGTGGGAACAGCAGACTGGGATAAGGATTGATTGAATATGTCCGTAAACACACCAGCCAGCTGGTCTGCGCATGCTCTGAGGTTTGAAGGTAGGCCTTGAAATACATCCACAGATACACCTCCAATTGACTCAAAGGATGTCAATTAGCCTATCAGAAGCTTCTAAAGCCATGACATAATTTTCTGGATTTTTTCAAGCTGTTTATAGGCACAGTCAACTTAGTGTATGTAAACTTCTGACCCACTGGAATTGTGATACAGTGATTTATAAGTGAAATAATCTGTAAACAATTGTTGGAAATATTACTTGTGTCATGCACAAAGTAGATGTCCTAACCGACTTGTCAAAACTATAGTTTGTTAACAAGAAGTGGTTAAAAAACGAGTTTTAATGACTCCAACGTAAGTGTGTGTAAACTTCCGACTTCAACTGTATATATTTGTGTGCCAAACAGCGGCGTGGCCAAGGCTGGTCACAAAGATTTCGAACGTTTGAAAAGGTCCTGAGGATGTCAATATGAGCCCAGTCTCGTTCCATATATAAGGCAATCTCACAAGGCTCAGAGCCAGAGCACATTGCTTAGACCACAGCAGCTCACAGTTCTTTAGTAAGCAGGGAGAGTACTCGATGATACTCAATGGAAACAGCACATTGTTTTTAAGTATTTTGTTTTAAGCCTTCCCCAAATCACAGCCCTAACCTTAACCACTCGAAATGAATACCTTAACTTAATCCTTTAAGTTGTTTCTGTTTTAACCTTGTAACCACGCGGAATTAACCCTGTAATCATGCAGAATTAATGGGTAAAAAAATCGACGTTCGTACAATAACGGCAAGTTAAGAAGTGAAACTATGAGATCAGGTTGGGTGACCTCTAAATATATTGATAATTTTTTCCAAAACTTACTGACAGTAAGACTTTTTGTAACAAATGCCCCTTTCCATTCAAATGGCGGGTGAACTGTTGGGATTGTTTACTATGTGTGTGTATATAGTAGGAGATGTTTTTTTTTTTGTGCACGCAAGTGCGTGCACACACAGGAGACCCCCAAATGTCAAGGTATAATTCGCACTCTGGATGGCACTTTCAAGTGATTTTACTGCTGTATGCTAATACCCTTTATATAAATGTTCTGGAAATGCCAATGGCACCAAAACATCTGAATTGAGTTCCAGACTCTAGAATCCTAACTTAAGATCCACACTCAGAACATGTTGACCAAACTACGCGCGTCCACCATCGTGTGCATGTTGATTTTGCCTGTCCCCACCAGACACGTTCATGAAACGCAGGTTAAAATACCAAAACTAACTGTGAACCAACTATTTTACTTTGGGGACAGGTTGAAACACACAAAACATTCATGGACATTTAGCTCACTTGCTGTTGCTAGCTAATTTGTCCTGGGCGATAAATATTGGGTTGTTTTATCTGAAATGGATAAGTTTCTTTTTTTTGCTAGATCTTTTTGACCCATTTTGAGTCACACAATTATGTGTCCTCTACTCCGACATTTAACCCACAGATAAAAGGGGGAACCTAGTTTTATTAATCTCTCCTCATTTGTTGTTGTTCTGTGGATTTTATATTGCGGTTGGCAACAATTTCCAACCTGTGTAATGTTTATGTCCAATGGCCGATGAGGACTGATGCATTTATCTATAATTTTACTTTATATGTTAAGGATTGAAAAGGATTTGCCAGTAGATTTTTGACATGATTCATGATGACTGCTTGTCGAGCTTGCTAGCTAAGATTTTGAAAGTATGTTGTTGACATGATCAATCCAATAAAAACTATGGTAGATATGTGATTTGACGTAATTTTATCTGCAGTCAATGACCTTGAGCCTTCTTGGATGGACACTTCTAATGTAACTCTATGGTAGCACCCAAGGGGCTTGAATTTTCGAGCTCTATCCGTAGATTTTGCGGTGACGTAGTGTCTCCATGAGTGACATTACCAACCCCTATGCTACGTATTTTCCGCTGGATGCCCCACCACCACAGAAAGCACTGAGCTAGACTGAAACACCTGCATTTTGGGGCTGCCTTACTCATGAAAGCAAAAAAAGAGACCATGTTTTGTATGCAGCTTTATTAACTCATTGTTTGCAAACTGATATGTGACATGTACTAATGCCAAAATAACATGCAAAATAGGCAACAAAAGGGTCTCAAGGGTCGAAAATAGAAGCACGTTGAATAACATGTATGTGTACATTTATTTTGCAACGCTCGCGCACCGAACGCAGACGGTTTGGTCAGCATGTTAGACTTTTGTGTAATAAAAAATGTAAACCATGCAAGGATGTCAAAGGGGAACTTTTTGAGTTATGTGCATGGATCTAAAATTAGGATTCCATGTAACATTCCTTGGCCATAATGAGGATCAGTTTATGGAATGGTGCCTGATGGGAAATGTGTGAAACCTGTGTCATCAGACAGACCATGTATATAGGGAATAGGGTGCCATTTGGGACACAACCTAAATCTTGTTTACTTGGAACACAGCTGACTTGACTCAGCTGGTGTTTTTTAAAATGAATATGAATCCTTAGTTTGTAAAGACATTAAACTAACTTTGTTGTACTAATTAGACGTAACTGATGAGTGCTCGTTGAATTAACCAAATATGAAGGAAGATGCCTGTTGTTACAGATACAAGTGTTCTGTGTGTATTTCTTTTCTCTCCTTCTCCCCTACTCACAGGTGACAATAATCATTCCCCAATCAGTCATCAATCAGTCGCTAATCGGAAGACACCTGCTCCTTTTCCCTTACCCAATCACAGTCCCTTTCCCTTGGTTTAAAACCCCTGTCAGTTGTTTTCTCCCCAGCTCAATCTCTTTGTAACATGCCTTCTGTCTGTAGATCGCTTGTGTGTTTTGCAGCTACATGTCACTTTGTCCCCACCTGTGAGTATTGTTTTGGTTATGGTGTTTGAGTGTTTGTTTGATGGTGGGAAAAGGGGGTAACCAGACAAGTCGCCCTTGGGCTACACTACCCGTAGTTAAACAGTGGTAAAAACACTAGTTAGAACTGGGCGGACCACCCCCTGTATTTTTGGTTAGTTAGTTAGCTGTTTGTGAAGTAGGCTAGTCTAGTTTAGGGGTGTTTTTGAATTATTATTCTTTCATTCCTTGGGTCCCGCTCAGCCCCTTTTCCTGCTCCCCCCCCATTTACCGTGTGTTTATAAATAAACATTTAGTGTTTGACGGTAATTAAGTTGTCTGTGTTATTTGTTCTCACTGTTACGTTTTTCACTACTATAATTTGCATGAGTTGTGTTACGGGTCCCATTACCATCCCCCCCTAGACGGTCGGGCCAAAGGGATTCGTAACACCTGTGAAATGCATGTGTTTATGAATATCCTGAATGTGACATTTTTCTCTGAAAAAGGGAGGATGTTGGATTAAAAAACTGTGAATGAGGTTATCTTCAAGCAACATATCCTCAGAAATACAGGATATAAAAAGTGTAGTTGTGTGTGTGTGTGTGCCACATACGTCTCGTGTCTGAGCCGTTGAATTGTGACTCCACTTTCTCTATACTGACGTTTTGCCTGTTTGATTGCCTTGCGGAGCGAATAATTACACTGTTTGTATTCTGCCATATTCCCAGGCACCTTGCCATGGTTAAATGCGGTGGTTCGCGCTTTCAGTTTTGTGCGACTGCTGCCATCGATCCACGGTTTCTGGTTAGGGTAGGTTTTAGTCACAGTGGGTACAACGTCTTCTATACTGATAAACTCAGTCACCGTAACAGTATAATCGTCAATATTATTATCGGACGCTACCCGGAACATCTCAGTCAGCGTGATCAAAACAATCTTGAGGCGTGGATTCTGATCGGTCAGACCAGCGTTTAATAGTCCTTAGCATGGGTTTCTTCCTGTTTTGAGTTTCTGCCTATAGGAAGGGAGGATAAAAATGGAGTCGTGGTCAAATTTGCCAAAAGGAGTGTGGGGGAGGGCCTTGTAGGCATCCTGGAAGTTGGAGTAGCAGTGGTCGAGTTTTAGCAGTGCGAGTACTACAGTCAGTGTTGATAGAACTTCAGCAGCATTTTGCTGCTTTGTTAAAATCCCCAGCGACAATAAATGCGGCCTCATGATATGTGGTTTGCATAAAGACCAGTGAATTTCTTTGAGGGGCGTCGTGGTATCAGTTTGAGGGTGGATATACACGGCTGTGACTATAACCGAAGAGAGTTCTCTTGGGAGATAATACAATCTGCATTTGATTGGAAGGTATTCTAGGTCGGGTGAACAAAAGAACTTGAGTTCCTGCATGTTATCACAATCACACCATGAGTCGTTAATCATGAAACACACTCCCGCCCTTCTTATTCCCGGAGAGATATTTATTCCTGTCTGTGCGATGAACTGAGAACCCAACTGGCTGGACGTACAGTACTCAGTATATTCCGAGAGAGCCATGTTTCCGTGAAACAGTATGTTACAATCTCTGATGTCTCTCTGGAAAGAAATTCTCACGCCTAAGCTTGTCAACTTTGTTATCCAGAGACTGAACATTAGCGAGTAATATACTCGGAAGCGGTGGGTGGTGTGTGCGCCTCCTACATCGGACTAGAAAACTACTCCGAGTACCTCTCCTCCACTAGCGGTGTTTTGGATCGGCCTCTGGAATCAGTTCAATTGACCTGGGGAGTGCGAACAAAGGATCTGATTCGGGAAAGCTGCATTCCTGGTCGTAATGCTGGTAGTGCTGGTGAGTTACCGCTGCTCTGATATCCAATAGTTCTTCCCGGCTCTGTAATAACACAAAACATTTTCTGGGCTAATAATGTAAGAAATAATACATAAAAAAAACAAAATACTGCTAAGTTTCCTAAGAACTAGAAGCACGGTAGCCCTCGCTGTCTGCGCCATTTTCAATCAAGCTTCGGGTAGAGTGGGTAGTGGGTAGAGTCAGTGCAAAAGAGTTAGTTAAAGGGTCAATTCAGGTACTGTAGTCCGGGTAGCTATTTAGAGGCCTTGTTTAGCAGTCTTATTTTTGGGGTATTTTATTAGAATCCCCATTAGCTGTAGCGAAAGCAGCAGCTACTCTTCCTGGGGTCCACATGAAACATGACATAATACACAACGTTAATAGACAAGAACAGCTCAAGGACAGAACTACATACATTTAAAAATGGCACACAGCCTACATATCAATATGTACACAAAATATCTAGGTCAAATAGGGGACAGGCGTTGAGGTGTTGCATTATCAGTTTTTTTTATTCAGGTTTGCTGTTCATTTTAACAGATGGAAGGGAGTTCCATTCAATAATGGCTCTATATAATAATGTACTCTTTCTTGAATTTGTTCTGGACCTGGGGACTGAGAACACCCCTGGTGGCATGTCTGGTGGGGTAAGTGTGTGTTAAAGCTGTGTGTAAGTTGACAATGCATACAATTTGGAATTTTCAACACATTAATGTTTCTTATGAAAAGAAGTGATGCAGTCAGTCTCTCCTCAACTCGTAGCCAAGAGAGACTGGCATGCATAGTATTTATATCAGCCCTCTGATTACAATGAAGAGCAAGATGTGCTGCTCTGTTCTGGGCCAGCTGCAGCTTAATTAACTAGGTCTTTCTTTGCTGCACTTGACCATATGACTAGACAATAATCAAGATAAGAAAAACCTAGAGCCTGCATGACTTGCTTTTTTGGAGTGTGGTACAAAAAAAACTGAGCATCTCTTTATTATGGACAGACCTTATGGCTTGGGGGTAGAAGCTGTTCAGGGTCCTGTTGGTTCCAGACTTGGTGCACTGGTATAGCTTGTCGTGCACTAGCAGAGAGAAGTCTGTGGCTGGAGTCTTTTTTTGGGCCTTCCTCTGATACGGCCTGGTATAGAGGTCCTGGATGGCAGGAAGCTCAGAGAGTCAAGAAATGTATGTAGATCCGTGTGCGCGTGCCTATGTCCCTCTCCCAGTGTCCCCCTGCGACTGGACTGCCAGTGTCTTGTTTTAACCAGGCAGATTGACAGATATGAGAGAGTGGCTGACCCTGTAGCTGGAAACTGGGGGGTGAGATAGTGGATTTTAACATTGCCTCGAGATGCTGAAATTCATTAAGGAATTATCTCTTTTATAGAGGGAATCATTTTATATTATATCATGAAGAGTAGGCAAGGTCAGGGCTCAGACCACACACACTCTGTCATAAAGAGTTGGCAAGCATTAAGGTCAAGAGAAGCAGAGAGGTCCAGGTTGGAGAGCAGGAAGAGAGAGACTTACAGTAATTTTACTCAGTACATTCTCATTCTTTATTAATGCAACTAATCACTAATTATCGACCAATATCATCCATACCCGACACACTAATTCAAATGACACAACACTTCAAACCCCAGGTGGATAACACAGAAAACAGATAGTTCTAAAGGCAGGGCATTATCAAAGTGATAATGCAGCCGCTTATGTTTTGGTAGCACTATCTAAGTGTGCAGTAGTTAGTGTGTGCAATATATGGTTTAGACCAGTAGATCATAAATATTCATGGCAGGTCCTTTAGTATTCCCCTGAGGGACCAAAGAGGCTGTTCCACTGTACTCTACTATGTTATAATTCCCCTGATGTCCTCTCCTCTTCCCAATCTGTCACATCTTGCTGGGAATACAGTGCATTCAGAAAGTATTCAGACCCCTTGACTTTTTCCACATTTTGTTACGTTAGCCTTATTCTAAAATATATATTTTTTAATGTTGAAATTATCATCAATCTACACACAATACCCCATAATGACAAAGCAAAAACAGGTTTTTAGAAATGTTAGCAAATTTTTCAAAAAATATAAAATGGAAATATCACATTTATTCAGACCCTTTACTCAGTACTTTGAAGCACTGTTGGCAGCGATTACAGCCTCAAGTCTTCTTGAGTATGACCCTACAAGCTTGGCACACATATATTTGGGGAGTTTCTTCCATTCTTCTCTGAAGATCCTCAAGCTCTGTCAGGTTGGATTGGGCTCGTCGCTGCACAGCTATTTTCAGGTCTCTTCAGAGATGTTCGATCAGGTTCAAGTCCGGGCTCTGGCTGGGCCACTCAAGGACATTCAGAGACTAGTCCCGAAGCCACTCCTGCATTGTCTTGGCTGTGTGCTTAGGGTCGTTGTCCTGTTGGAAGGTAAAACCTTCGCAGCAGTCGGAGGTCCTGAATGCTCTGGAGCAGGTTTTCATTAGGGATCTCTCTGTACTTTGCTCCGTTCATCTTTCCCTCGATCCTGACTAGTCTCCCAGTCCCTGCTGCTGAAAAACATCCCCATATTATGATGCTCCCACTGCCATGCTTCACCGTAAGGATGGTGTCAGGTTTCCTCCAGACGTGACGCTTGTCATTCAGGCCAAAGACTTCAACCTTGGTTTCATCAGACTAGAGAATTTTGTTTCTCATGGTCAACGTCCTTTTTGCATACTCCAAGCGGGCAGTTGTGCATTTTACTGAGGAGTGGCTTCCATCTGGCCACTCTACCAATAAGGCCTGATTGCTGGAGTGCTGCAGCGATGGTTGTCCTTCTGGAAGGTTCTCCCATCTCCACAGAGGAACTCTAGAGCTTTGTCACATTGACCATCGGGTTTTTGGTCACCTCCCTGACCAAGGCCATTATTCCCCGATTGCTCAGTTTAGCCGGGCGGCCAGCTCTAGGAAGAGTCCTGGTAGTTTCTAACTTATTCCATTTAAGAATGATGGAGGCGGGGGGATTGGAGGGACGCCATGTGCGACTGATGTGTTTTCCGTTTGCTCCCGTGGTATTTTTAAAGTTTATGTGAATTTTGCAGCAGAACCGTATTTATTTTCATATATTATTTTGGTGATCCCTTCCCGTAAAAACCAAGACTACTTTGCTTCCAAATGTCAGCATGTCGACGAAACATAAGGCCAAAAGCATGACTTTGAGAAAACCCGGCCTACAAGACCCACTCTCATCACCGCCCTCTCCTGAGCCTGACGGCCCGGGGACTCACACTTTACCTGGGGGGGCGGCTTGGCCTGGCGGCGCTGAAATTAACATTCTCGAGGCCATCAAACTACTACGCTCTGAGATAGTTGAAATGAAAACGGAGGTGGTTGCTACGATTGAGGCCCGAATACAGGAGGTTTCTGATACTTTAAAAGCAGATCTAACCATCCTGCGGAACGAGACGGTGCCAGCAATCACATCACTCAAAACAACAATGGCGTCGCACACTACAACGATTGCAGCACTGGAGACCTCCGCTACAAATGTCTCCGACTTAACTACATCCCTGGAGGCTGACGTGAAACGCCTAGCTGCGGATTTGAAAAAGGTGAAGGAGAGCTGTGTAAGTTTAGAGGGATTCTCTCGCCGCAACAACCTGAGACTTGTATCGGTCCCAGAGTCAGCGGAAATGCCTTGCGCCACGGATTTCGTTTCTGGGCTGCTGAAGGATGTTCTTGCCTTAGATGAAAAGCCCCTGATTGATCGTGCCCACCGGTCGCTGCGCCCAAAGCCCCGGGATGGGGAGAGGCCCCGTGACATAATTCTTCGAGTGCACTTTTTCCATGAGAAGATGGAGATTCTCCGACGAGCCCGCAATACCACTCTGAGCTTTCAAGGACAGAGCTTCTCCATCTACCAGGACTACTCCCCCACTGTTTCCAGGCAGCGCGCAGCTTTCGGACAGGCCAAACGACTACTTCGGGACCATCCAGGTGTGAAGTATGGACTGCGATTCCCGGCCCGTTTATGGCTATCTCATGATGGTAAAGACTAC
This sequence comes from Salvelinus namaycush, assembly GCF_016432855.1. Taxonomy (NCBI): domain Eukaryota; kingdom Metazoa; phylum Chordata; class Actinopteri; order Salmoniformes; family Salmonidae; genus Salvelinus; species Salvelinus namaycush. Next base: position 38,159,978 of record NC_052316.1, read on the forward strand.
ACATTTGAATCTCTGGATGAGGCTCTCTCTCACATTCAACGTCACATCAAGAAGTCTTGAACTTGCTCACAGTTCAGCAACTGTTGCTTGCGAACTGTGGATAGTAAGTAACCCACCTGTGGTACAATTATGTTTAGTTATAACATGCTAATCTTGTATAGCTGGGGAGTTGGCGAACCCATTCAGGCTTATTTGATGTGATCTAATGTTTTGATCATCTAGTGTGCTTGCCTTACAAGCATTCAGTCATTTTAATTTCATTGTATTGAGGTTTTACTTTACTCCTGTGTTTCTAGGCTGTCTTGCTCACCTATTCAGTTTGTTTACATAGTGTCTCAGTGACTCAAAATATTCTTGGTTATTTGTTTACTGCATCCGTTTGCATTGACCCAGTAAACAGTAAATGCTTCCCGAGGCGACACGTTTTTTGGGGTCTTCACTTAAATTGTAAAAGTAGTGAGCGTCATTTATGCCCAGCAAGCGTTCAACGTTGCGCACACATAGTTTTTTGGTCTTGGTTGTAAGCTGTCTCAGCATTCAACTAGACAACTATTATAATAATTATTATTTTTGATTGTCTTACTACGATTTCCTTACTTCAAATTAGGTTTTCGGCTGAGAGCCTTTATACATTTTATTTTCTTTATTTTCTCTCTCAAATGCCTGTTATAAGACTGGGAATACAATTATATACATCTACAAGTGGTGCTTTTGTAATTTCGTTTGCACAAGGGATTGACTTTTTTAGTTTTTTTATTTAAAAAATGATTATCTCTTTTTGCTGTTTGATCCACTAACAAAACGCGACTTTAAAGAGCGGGACTGTGGGTTTAGGTTTAAGACCGCACTCTCACAGACATACTATGCGAAGAGAACATGTTCTATTTAGGCTTGTACCTCGTTTGGGGAGGTATTGTCTGGGATGGGGGGAGGGGGTGGGGGGAGGGGTTGAATTGTTCAGTTCTAATGTTGTCATTCTGTCTTTTTCGGGGGGTTTTCTGTACTTTTTCCAAACATCTACCACCGTACAGTATTACTCTGAGACAAGTTATTCTGGGGTTTTTGGGCGCTCATTGCTTTTCCATTCTATGCACTAATGACAGGGTTGTATAACAGGAATGCCCAGAGGGGCCGAAACAATGCGATCAAGTACATCTCGTGGAACATCAAAGGGGTTAATAACCCAGTGAAGCGTAAGAGGGTGTTGACACACTTAAAGGGTTTGAATGCAAATGTTGCATTTCTACAAGAGACTCACTTGAGGACCGGTGAGCACTTTAGGATGCGTAGGGACTGGGTTGGTCAAGTGTTCCACTCTAACTTTCATAGTAAATCAAGAGGGGCTGCCATTTTGGTTGATAAAGCTACTCCCTTTGTAGCTTCTGAGGTTATCGCTGATCCTAAGGGACGATACGTCATAGTAACCGGTAAACTGTTTTCTACCCCTCTTGTTTTGGCTAGTGTTTATGCTCCCAATTGGGATGACACAAGTTTCATTTCTTCCTTTTTGTCTGCTATACCCAATTTAGATTCTCATTTGTTGATTTTAGGGGGGGATTTCAACTGCAAAATGTCCCCAGTTCTTGACAAGTCCTCACGAACAACTACAGGCCCATCTAAATGTGCCCTACTTATTCAAGCCTTTCTTCAGAAATATGCCATGTTTGAGGCCTGGTGTTTTCCTACATCCTACAGATAGACAGTATTCCTTTTATTCTCATGTTCATCAAACAGACTCCCGGATTGATTACTTCTTTTTGGACAAAAAACTTCTGCCTAACCTTCGGCAGTGTACTTACAAGAGTATTGTTATTTCTGACCATTCACCATTAGTGCTTGAACTAGAGTTTCCCAAGCGACCTCCTATGTGTTATCAATGGCGTCTTAACCCCATTTTACTCTCAGATAAGGAGTTTGTCAATTTCATTTCTTCTGAAATCACCTTATTCCTAGAAACTAATTCAACCATATGGGAGTCTCTCAAAGCATACCTACGTGGCCAAATTATTTCGTATACAGCCAACCAAAACAGAGTTCGCTCTCAGCCACTTCGGGACCTTAGCGAATCCATAGCCACATTGGATGAGAAGTATGCACGGTTCCTTCCTCTGATCTGCATAAAGAGCGCCAACTACTCCAATCTGAATTTGATGAGCTTTCTACCAGGCAAGCTGAACAGTTACTCTTGCGAGCTCGGTACAGAGTGTATGAACAAGGCGACAAGGCCAGTAAACTCCTTGCACATCAGATCCGTAAATCTGAGGCCTCACGTTTAATCCCACAAATAAGGACCCCGTCTGGTGCCACCACAGTTATACATAAAGAGATCAAGGATCAATTCAAACAATTTTACTCTGCGCTATACACCTCTGAATCCCCTCAAGACCCTTTGCTGATTGATTCCTTCTTTAATGGCCTGAATATGCCTTCAATTGATACAGACACCCATGACTGTCTAGAAGAAGAATTTACTCCTGAGGAGATTGCAACAGCAGTGTCCGCAATGAAAAGTGGTAAATCACCGGGTCCGGATGGTTTTCCAACCGAATTTTACAGGACTTTTTCTGGTCTGCTTTGTCCATTCTTGTCTCGACTATTTGCAGAGTGCCTTAATACCTCAAAGCTACCGCCTAGCCTTTATCAGGCTTCAATTTCATTACTATTAAAGAAAAACAAACACCCCCTGGAATGTGGATCCTATCGCCCAATCTCGCTTTTAAACTGTGATTACAAAATCCTAGCCAAGCTTTTAGCCATCCGTATGGAAGGCTCGCTGCACCAAGTAATACACTCTGACCAGACTGGCTTTGTGAGAAATAGGCATTTGTTTTTCAATATTAGGCGCCTTATGAATATACTGTACTCCCCAGCGTCGGAGGACCCAGAGGTGGTGGTCTCACTTGATGCAGAAAAAGTGTTTGACCGCGTTGAGTGGGATTACCTAACAGCTACCCTTTATAGATTTGGCTTTGGCCCCAAATTCATTGCGTGGATAAAGATTCTTTATTTTCCCCCCATGGCTTCGGTACGGACTAACAACTTGTCCTCTGACTATTTTCCCTTGCACCGCGGATCCAGACAGGGCTGTCCACTCTCCCCCTTGTTGTTTGCTTTGGCAATTGAACCTCTCGCCATTGCACTACGCTCTAATGATGCCATTCAAGGAATAATCAGGACGGGCTCAGAGCAGAAAGTCTCGCTATATGCGGATGACCTCCTTTTGTTTATCTCTAACCCTGATACCTCATTGCCACGCGCCTTATCTGTTCTTAAAAGGTTTGGATCAATCTCAGGGTACAAGCTGAATCTAGGCAAGAGTGAGCTTTTTCCTGTAAACAAGGCTGCGTTAAAGTGCTCTTTTACAAGTTCTCAGTTTAGGATTGTCCGGGATCATTTCACCTACTTGGGAGTTAAAGTGACAAGGAAATATTCAAATTTGTTTCAGGAAAACTTGGTTGCTCTAGCAGACAGTTTGAAACAATCTTTTACTTTTTGGAATTCGCTACCTCTTTCTCTTATCGGAAGGATTAATGTCATTAAAATGAGTGTGTTGCCCAAATTTCTATATTTATTTCAATGTTTACCCATTTTTATTCCAAAATCTTTTTTTATTTCACTGGACCAAACATTCATGCATTTTATTTGGGATGGCAAGGTACCACGGATTGGTAGAAAACATTTACAGAAGCCTAAGTCATTGGGGGGTTTAGATCTACCAAATTTTCAGACATACTATTGGGCTGCAAATTTCAGAGCCCTTCTGTACTGGCTGCAGACTGATCCTACTGGCCCTAGACCACTGAGTCCAGATGGAGTCTGAATCGTGTAAACCTGCTGCATTTTCTTCTGTGTTGTGCTCGTCTCTCCCAGTGTCCCTAGGCAAAAGGTGTGTCAACCCAATTGTAAAGCAGTCTCTTAAAATTTGGAATCAGTTCCGTTTAGCCTTTGGCCTCCGAGGCTTTTCTCTATCAGGCCCAATCAATCAGAACATTTTATTTCCTCCATCTTTGAATGATGGGGCTTTTGGCATCTGGCACTCACTAGGCCTCTCCTCACTAGCCCAATTATTCTTTGATGATACATTTGCCTCTTTTGCTCAGCTACAGGAAAAGTTCAACCTCCCCCAATCCCACTTTTTCCGCTATCTCCAGACTAGGAACTTTGTCAGAGCTAACACACCTGAATTTCCCCATAGGCCTGCGAATACAGCTATAGAGAGCATCTTGGAGATGAACAAGCTTCCTAGGGGCGCAATTTCAGATGTATATGCAATCATTCATGACTTACAGAACCCCTCTTTGGTGCCTTTAAAGACTCGATGGGAAAAGGATTTGGGGGAGGAACTTGGGGAAGACACCTGGGAATCTGTGCTGCGCAGGGTGCATTCGTCCTCTTTTAGCACTAGACACAGCCTCATTCAATTCAAGGTGGTTCACCGTATCCACTGGTCTGGGGCCAGACTTGGAAGAATATTCTCTGATTTTCATCCTACCTGTGTCAGATGTAAAATTGAACCAGCCACACTGTTGCATATGTTCTAGGGCTGTCATAAACTGTCAGGTTTCTGGGAATTCATATTTAAATGTTTCTCTGATATATATGACACTGTTATAGATCCCTCTCCCCTTACAGCCCTTTTTGGAGTACTGCCCATAGGTACCCCCCTGTCAAGAATCCAGTCGGACACTGTTGCTTATACAACTCTTTTAGCTAGACGGCTAATACTACAGAACTGGAAGATGGCAGCTCTCCCATCTTATAAATATTGGGTGAGAGATGTGTTGTGCTCTGAAACTAGAAAAAATTCAATTCAATTCACGTGGGAACCCCAAACTGTTTTAATGAGGCTTGGGCTCCATTCCGGTCTTACTTTAAACAGTCCATCCTCTGATGGCATTCCTATTAAAACCAAAATAAGTCTGTATTTGACCCCCCTGTGACTTAGGGGTTGGATGAGCATTTCTCTGTGTTTTTTCTGGGGTGGGGGTGGGGGGCATTAAGGTTGATGTGCTTATTGATTGTGACCTGCGGATGCCTTGTTCATCTTGCCCGGGCAGAGACTAAGGTGTGAGCTTGTTTTTCCCAGTTATTTTTATTTTTACATTTTGTTCACGCCTACATAAAATTATTATTATTCATTTTTTATTTTAAAGCATTGTAAACTTTTTATTTTTGGTCCAGTGGATGGTTGGTCTGTGGCCTTGACTGTCTGTGAGTGGTTGCATTTCTCCACCCCATCCCTTGACTGTTTACAGGAACAATGGTGAGGTGTTTGCTCTGTCCCTATACTATAGATTGCCCTTTAACCTTTGTAGCCTTCTGCCTGGTGTGTTTAACTTGTCTAAAGTATGGTATCTTTAAAGCTATTTAAAAAAAAAAAAATTATGTGTTATTTGTATTTTTTTCTAGTTGAGTATATTATTTATATTGCTTTGTCTTGTCTGTGTGTGTAAAACTTAATAAACAGAGTTTTCAAAAGAATGATGGAGGCCACTTTGTTCTTGGGGACTTTCAATGCTGTAGAAATGTTTTGGTACCCTTGCCTGGATTTGTGCCTCGACACAATCCTGTCTCGGAGCTCTATGGACAATTCCTTCGACCTCATGGCTTGGTATTTGCTCTGACATGCACTGTCAACTGTGGGACCTTATATAGACAGGTGTGTGCCTTTCCAAATCATGTCCAGTCATTGGAATTTACCACAGGTGGACTCCAATCAAGTTGTAGAAACATCAAGGATGGTCAATGGAAACAGGATGCACCTGAGCTCAATTTCGAGTCTCATAGCAAAGGGTCTGAATACTTATGTAAATAAGGTATCGGTTTCTTTTTTAATACATTTGCAAAAATGTCTAATAACCTGTTTTTGCTTTGTCATTACAGGGTATTGTGTGTAGATTGATGGGGAAAACATTTAATTTAATGCATTTTAAAATAAGGCTGTCACGTAACAAAATGTGGAAACAGGGAAGGGGCTTGAATAATTTCCGAATGCACTGTATGTCTGTGCTGCTGCTGTGGGGAGACTTTTCCACACACACCAGCAGGATAATTGTGATGCTGTACGTTCTTTAATAATGACTAATTGACTAAGTGCAACGCTTAGTCTTTAATATTTCAGAGTGCATACTTAGTTCCCTGAAAACTCATCCTTCGGTGAGCATGCCATGCAACACACACACACAAACACACACCCACACAAAAGGTATTCCCATTCAAAATCCTATTTTCCCTAACCTTATTCCTAAACCCTGAAACTAAACTTAACCTCTAAACCTAGCCCTTACGCTAAACTTAACCGCTAAGCCTAAAATAGTCATTTTCCTTGTTTTATTATCCGTGTTCTGGTCCCAGATTCACAAAACCTTCTTAAGAAGAAACATCTTAACTGACATTTTTTCCCCCTTATCTATAAACTTACGAAGAAAGTTAAACAAAGTAGCTATTCCTCAAAGGTTCTTGGATAGGTTCTTGGAACATGTATTGTGCTGTTTTTATGTTAAGAAGTTAAGAAATTAGATTCTTGAAAATAAAGTTATTGTAAATGTTCTTAATTCCAAGATAGCTAAACCGTTGTCTTAAACTCAGGGCAGTGAGCGAAAAAGCTCATGAAAGCAATTGAACATGTTAATTCACTCAAACTTCATCTGAAAGTTTCAGTATTGATTATTTTAAACCCAAGAACATGTTTTAGAACAGTAATATCTGTATGAAATATGATTACATGATTGCCATTGCTAACAAGATGGCTAGCTAAAACGGTTGCCTAGCAACAAACATCTCAAGAAGATTTGTAAGAATGTAAGAAAATCGTAAAATCATAAGATATTGTTGAGGAATTTCACTTATGAACTATCTTATGGACTTGTTTTTTTTTCTTAAGAAGCTTCTTAAGTAATTGCATAAAAAGTGTTTTGTGAATCTGGGCCCTGGTACCCACAAGGACAATAAAACCAAGTGACACACATACACAGTCATCTTCACTGCCCAGGGTGAACAGGAGGAGAGCTACAGTAGTGGGTGTGCAGGCTTTTGCTCTAGCCCTACACTGACATACCTAATTCAGCTAATCAAGGTCCTGATAAGCAGCTTATTAGATAGATCACACATACTGTATAGAAACACTCACTACATAAACTGGAGAGTTAATGCCAGCATAGAGAGCGTCATTTGTTTCTCCTCACACTTTTCTCCGGGAAAGATGCCAGTCTCGTGGAGCATCTGCCTGCCGGTGTGTGTAATGATATGAGTATGTGTATGCTCCTGTGAGTGTGTGTCATGCACGCATTTGAGTGTGTGTGTGCGTGCTGGCGTGTGTGTATCTATGTGCGAGCTGGAATAGGGCCGGCAGCAGTGTTGGGGAGAAGTGAACTACATGCAGTTCATATAGTAATTTAACTACATTTTGCAGTAGCTTGGTGGTAGTTGAGCTAAATTCAAATCTAGATAGTGTTTTCAGTACTTATTTACTTTTTTTTGCCATGTAGCTAACTACTGGAACTACACACTACTTTTTTTTGCAAAACGAAAATATGGGTGAAGGTAAGAATTTACTTTATTTTTCGGCATCAGTCCTAACTAATTCTTACTTGAAACAGTTTTTGTGTTTAATAGGATAAATGAAACATTCTGTTAACATCTGACTACAGTGATCTGTTCTTGCAATCTGTATTCTATGACTTTTCAGATTTAGATATAGTGTTTCACGAAGTATTCAAAGTAGCTTTAGTTAAGTGAACTATATCTATCTATCTATCTATCTTAACTTCTTCCAGTGTGAAATAATTGGTAGCTTGGTAAACTATACTTTCAGAGTAGCTTCCCCAACACTGGCTGCTAGCAGATTAAAGCAATGGAGAACACACTGATTAGCCATTTCCATGGAACCCAAGCAGTTCATTAGAGTGACATTTCCTTTCTTCTCTATTTCAGGGTTGGGGGGAATCCGATCAACCAGCTGTTGGGGGGGGCTCCAACCAACCAACCAAACAAAGCCTAAAGTCTACATTGACTAAAACAGTCTCAAACATGAGCGCAAGGCAACAATAGAACACATAAAGAATATCAATGAGCGTGTTTGTGAGCATGGCGTGCAACTGTTACAACTTTTCGGATGCGGTCAAGCTGCACACAGGCCTCTCTGCCTAGTAGTGGTGTGTCAGATGCATCTGTAACATAGAACTGTAGCCGGGCTTGTTTGTGCCAGGTGTGCACTTGCAATGTCATGGTGCCGTTTGGTTTAACGTTTGTGCTTCCATAGGCTATGAGTACAGTCTCTTTCACTTTGAATTGCTTGGGCAATTTGCTTGTGGGAGCACATTAGCTTCAGCTCCTGTGTCTAACTTAAAGTTGACCATCTGTCACCCTATAAGCAAGTTTGTGCCAGCCAGCAGCTTTTTGAGTGCTTGTGTCATTGCATCTATGAACATGTCCACTTCCTTGACCTCGCTTTCATCAGGAGCAACATCTGTCCCTGACCTACACACAGCTGCAAAGTGATTTTTCTTGACACATTTTTTTATACTCAACATTGAATGCAGGACACCTCTTTGGTTTGTCTCTTTTTCCACATTTGCCACAAGTCTTCGTCTGCTGCTCACTGGTTGAGCGCTCGGCCTGTCTTTGTTCTGAATGAGCTCATGATTGCTTAACATGGCAGTCCTTTTTTTCTATACCACGCACAAACTGGTCTGTGCTATTGCTAGCTGACATACAGTTGTTTAGCCTGAGCTGATGTAACTTATTTTGCACGGCAAACATTTATTTAAATCTGAAATGGAGAGTAGTTTCTCTCTTAGCCCACTATCTGTGACACTAAATACGATTTTGTCCCTTCGCATTAGATTCTCAGTGCCTTTGAACTCAGTTACATGTTCCCAGTCTCAGTTCGGCTATAAACCTGTTAATAATAGCTGCCTGTTCATTGAACTTGTGTGCCCAAAATGGATGTCTCTCCAAAACCGTATTCCTGCGTGGTGAACAGTAGTTTTCAAACGCTTTCATTACCTCGGCCAGTTTCTTGTTTTCGTTGTCTGCATAAGTTATGTGATCTCCATCGTGTTGTATATCGACAGCGCCTCCTCACCGATGCAATGTAACAAAACTGCTATTTTGTAGCCTCTGAGTTGTCATTTAGCCCATTGGCTAAGTAGTACGTTCAGTCTTTGTTCCCATTTCCGCCAATTTTCTGCGAGGTTTCCAGTCAATAACAACGGAGATCGTGGTATAAACGACTGCATTGCTGCTAATCCCAAGTTTGACAGCTAACAATATTAAAGTATGTTGCTTCACTCATGTTAGTGTAAGCCTGCTAACTAGCCACTCATTTTAGTAGTCTGCTGGTGAAGTACAGTCGTGGCCAAAAGTTTTGATAATGACACAAATATTAATTTTCACATTCTGCTGCCTCAGTTTGTATGGTGGCAATTTGCATATACTCCAGAATGTTATGAAGAGTGATCAGATGACTTGCAATTAATTTCAAAGTCCCTCTTTGCCATGCAAATGAACTGAATCCCCCAAAAAACATTTCCACTGCATTTCAGCCCTGCCACAAAAGGATCAGCTGACATAATGTCAGTGATTCTCTCGTTAACACAGATGTGAGTGTTGATGAGGACAAGGCTGGAGATCACTTTGTCATGCTGATTGAGTTTGAATAACAGACTGGAAGCTTCAAAAGAAGGGTGGTGCTTGGAATCATTATTCTTCCTCTATCAACCGTGGTTACCTGCAAGGAAACAAGTGCCGTCATCATTGCTTTGCACAAAAAGGGCTTCACAGGCAAGGATATTGCTGCCAGTAAGATTGCACCTAAAGCAACCATTTACCGGATCATCAAGAACTTCAAGGAGAGCGGTTCAATTGCTGTGAAGAAGGCTTCAGGGCGCCCAAGAAAGTCCAGCAAGCGCCAGGACCGTCTCCTAAAGTTGATTCAGCTGCGGGATCGGGGCACCACCAGTACAGAGCTTGCTCAGGAATGGCAGCAGACACGTGTGTGCATCTGCACGCACAGTGAGGCGAAGACTTTGAGGATGGCCTGGTGTCAAGAAGGGCAGCAAAGAAGCCACTTCTCTCCAGGAAAAACATCAGGGACAGACTGATATTCTGCAAAAGGTATAGGGATTGGACTGCTGAGGACTGGGGTAAAGTAACTTTCTCTGATGAATCCCCTTTCCAATTGTTTTGGGCATCTGGAAAAAAGCTTGTCCGGAGAAGACAAGGTGAGCGCTACCATCAGTCCTGTGTCATGTGAACAGTAAAGCATCCTGAGACCATTCATGTGTGGGGTTGTTTCTCAGCCAAGGGAGTGGGCTCACTCACAATTTTGCCTAAGAACACAGCCATGAATAAAGAATGGTACCAACACATCCTCCGAGAGCAACTTCTCCCAACCATCCAGGAACAGTTTGTTGACGAACAATGCCTTTTCCAGCATGATGGAGCACCTTGCCATAAGGCAAAAGTGATAACTAAGTGGCTCGGGGAACAAAACATAGATATTTTGGGTCTGCCAGTCCGCACATCCTTGGAACAGAAAGTTACATTTTCGTCAACGGGTTTATATTGTGGTGAAAGAAGGGCGTGTTTCATAGTTTACAACCCATGTCTGTTCACTTGGGCGGGGCCTCTGAGTGAGCAGAGTGGTGTTCTTCTGACAAACCGTTCTCTCATTAAGAAGCTAAAAATGACATTTAATCTTTTCACAAATAGTTTCATATTTAAACATTTTAATTGCACAACAATTCCATGTGAATCTGATCTCCAAGATACAGTTTGTCGTCCTATCATCAGTAAACATGTCTCGGACGCCAACTGAACTGACATCATATTCATTAAGTCCCAACGCATATTTTCAACTGGTTGGATTACTGAAATATGGTTCCGTTTCCCATCTTTTGATGTCACCAGACTCTCTCTCAATGTTAACAAAGGGATTTTCAATAGTCACATCGGTAGAGCAGAGAGAGGAAAAAGGGGAAAGGTATTTATGGGGGTCATAAACCTCCCCCTCAGGCCAACGTCATGACAACTGTTTCTGGTTAGGGAAGGTTTTAATAGTCACAGAGGGTACGACATCTCCGATGCACTTGCTAATAAACTCGCTCACCGAGTCAGCGTATACATCTTAGACACCTGAATGATATCCTTCAGAGAAGGAAACATATCATCATCCAGGAGGTTATGCACAGCAAGCATATCTTTGGGAGGACATCCAGCCTCTCTTTTCCGGGCAATAAAGTTTCTGGCCACCAACATCTCTTCTGTTTTAACATCAATACTGTAGTGCTTGGCAAACTCAGTTAAGCACAATGTATCTAGGAAGTTTTTTTGAGTTGGGGCTGCATGCCTGTATGCCTTTGAGCAGACCTGCATCTACAATGGAGAATCGCTGGTCAAGCTCACAAACCATCCTGTCCAAGCAGGGGAGCAACAACTCTGTTTTCATTGTTTGGGAACATGAAAATTCTGTGCCTAAACCCAAGGAGGCCACAATCTCCCATTTTCCTTTGTTTGCGCTTTCTTGCTGCCTCTGCATCTGAATTTCAGAGTGCTTTGGTTCTGTGGCAAATGCATCTGTGCGTTTGCCTGTCAGTGTGTCACATACAGCTTGTTTGCTGAAACAAGCTTCTGCCAGGTCTCCAGTCTCTTTCTGGAGAAACTTGTGTCGTCCCTCAGTTATAGAAAGAAGGGACTGAAACATCAGTAGCAAATACACAGTGGAGAACTTTGCTCGCAGACCAACAGCCATGGGGGATCCAATGGCAGATAGGCAATCAAAAATAGCAGTTAAAGTGTCCAGGACTGCATTTATGGACCGCAGCTGACATGCCCAGCGAGTGTTTGAGAACTGTACAAGTTCAGCTGATGCTATTCCAAGTTTGGACTGGGCTTCTTTGAACTTGTGGTGGTTAACTAGGGATGTACTGAAAAACAAATACACATTCTCCAAGAAACTGATAAACTCAGCAGCCTCGGGAATATCCCTGCAACTATGACACAACACCAAATTAAGCTCATGGGCATAGCAATGTACATAAATAGCCTCCGGATGCAGCACTCTGAAATGTGCTGCACACCTCCTTAGGACCCACTCATGACAGCTGCACCATCATAGGTCTGTGCAACGCACTTTAGGCCTGCTACCCCTCTCATTTGGAGCTGCTGTTGCAACTCATTTGCTATCGATTAGGCATCAAATGACTTGATTTCTGCTCGTGCTAGTAAATGCTCCTTATTAACTGTCCCCTCTGTCACATACCTAACACACAGAGCCAACTGTTCAGACTGCCCATCCCTGGCCTCAACCGCCATAATGGCATACATTACAGACATCTCAGAGACTATGATGTATGTAATCTTTTGAACACAGCATTCAATCATGTCATTCGGAGATTCTGGAGAGAGATACATCGCATTTGATGGAGTATTGTACCTTTGCAGGAAAGGGTCAAACTCCTTCAAAAGCTCCATACATTCAGGAAAGCTCCCTCTATTTGTGCTTTCACTAGATTCACCATTGGCATGGAAAAAGAGTCTCTGTCTTCCTCACATTGAGGTGACCGCAACAATTCTTCTCAGATACTCCCTTCTCTCTGCAATATCACTAGCATGTGCAGATGTTAAAATCTGAGCAACGTTCCTATGATTGCTAGTTGCCTGGTAGCTTTTCCATGCCACAACACTGTCTCTGTGTTTTTGTGCCATCTCATGTTTACCTGAAGATAAACAAAGCTTTTTTCAAATTTTTGCAGCCATTACTTACAAAATAATCAAATTGAATGTTTTTGCCAAAAACTCTACATGGAAAACAGAAAGCTGTGTTTTTGTGGACAGAGTACTCTACCCAATTTGTATTTCTCAAACCAGCAGTGCCCTTTTCTGTGTACCAATACCTTTTGTGTGGGTAGCTATTCACTTCACTTGTCTGGGCACAGTGTCTTTGTCACCTAAATCGCTCTCATTTCTGGAAGGAGTTGCTGCAGCGGCTTGATTACTTTCTTTCTCTGGATCTGTTTGTTGTCCCTCCCTGTCTGGATCTGTTTGTTGTCCCTCCCTGTCTGGATCTGTTTGTTGTCCCTCCCTGTCTGGATCTGTTTGTTGTCCCTCCCTGTCTGGATCTGTTTGTTGTCTCTCTCTCTCTGAATCTGTTTGTTGTCCCTCCCTGTCTGGATCTGTTTGTTGTCCCTCCCTGTCTGGATCTGTTTGTTGTCCCTCCCTGTCTGGATCTGTTTGTTGTCCCTCCCTGTCTGGATCTGTTTGTTGTCCCTCCCTGTCTGGATCTGTTTGTTGTCCCTCCCTGTCTGGATCTGTTTGTTGTCTCTCTCTCTCTGAATCTGTTTGTTGTCCCTCCCTGTCTGGATCTGTTTGTTGTCCCTCCCTGTCTGGATCTGTTTGTTGTCCCTCCCTGTCTGGATCTGTTTGTTGTCCCTCCCTGTCTGGATCTGTTTGTTGTGTCTCTCTCTCTGAATCTGTTTGTTGTCCCTCCCTGTCTGGATCTGTTTGTTGTCCCTCCCTGTCTGGATCTGTTTGTTGTCCCTCCCTGTCTGGATCTGTTTGTTGTCCCTCACTGTCTCTCTCTCTCAGTCTGGATCTGTTTGTTCTCTCGCTCTCGCTCTCGCTCTCGCTCTCGCTCTCGCTCTCGCTCTCGCTCTCGCTCTGTTGGTTGTCTCTCTCTCTTGCTCTGTTTGTTGTCTCTCTCTTGCTCTCTCTGGATCTGTTTGTTGTCTCTCTCTCTCTCTTTCTCTCTCTTTCTCTCTCTTTCAATTCAATTCAATTCAATTCAAGGGGCTTTATTGGCATGGGAAACATGTGTTAACATTGCCAAAGCAAGTGAGGTAGATATTATACAAAAGTGAAATAAACAATACAAATTAACAGTAAACATTACACATACAGAAGTTTCAAAACAATAAAGACAAATGTTATATTATATATACACAGTGTTGTAACAATGTAGAAATGGTTAAAGCACACAAGTTAAAATAAATAAGCATAAATATGGGTTGT